>NC_073695.1:152648478-152823770 GCF_029784165.1 Wyeomyia smithii
AATTTCACTTTGAATAGTTTTACTTTTGAACATTTCAATTTCTTCTTGCTGCTATTTGATATTCTAATAAATTTTCACTGCATAAGCTAGTGTCAGAAAGAGATGCATCTATTTTCCTCCCCGTAGCGTTTCTCGAAGTTTAGCTCGAGTGCTCAGAACTGTCATAAGTTCAATCTGTCCTAATCCACCTAAGCTTTATTCTATACGTTGTTAAAGTTATCGAAAAAATATGTTGAAATGTGCTACAACTTTGTAAGGAAAAGTCCTGGCGATGTGTGGTTCAACAAAAACGTGGGTTTTGTATGCCCAAATGCTTCTTTAGAACAACGTTTTCTTGTGAAATGTAGCTAACAAAAGTGAAGTACAAAAAACTAACTTTTAAGTAACTTTCATAGAATATAGTCTGTACCCAATGAAGATAGGAATTTTATTTGTTTAGCAAAGTTTCATATTTTTGCACGTTCTAAAACTTTGCTGAATAAACCATTTCCCTATCTCTTAACCTAGAAAAGTTAGTATTATTGATCTATGAAAACCTACTGTGCCATGAGCTCGCCGTACTCTAATAAGGGTCGATTGGTACAAATGGTACCTTAAGGAGTTTATAGTACTTCAACTTAACTTCAAGGGAAAGTATTGACATCATGATTCCACTTACCCCTTTTTAACCTATACGTTCTTGAAGTTATCGAAAAAATAAGCTAAAATATGATATAACTTTGTAAGGAAAAGTCCTGGAGATATATGACCTTTGGCAAAAATGTGTGGTTTGTATGCCCCAACAATTCCTCTGAACAATACATTCGTGTAAAACGCAACTAACAAAAGTTGAGTACAAAAAACTAACTTTTAAGTAAGTTCCATGTAATATACTTCATAACTTTGTACCGAAAGGGGATAAGATTTTCATTTGTTTAACAAAGTTTCATATTTTCAAATCTTCTACAACTTTGCTGAATAAACTATTCTTCTATCTCTTAACACAAAAAAGTTAATATTTTCATTTTTAGTATAGTAAACATTTCATGCTTTTTGACAATTTGCGATTATGCAGGTCATTCATACAAACAATTGTTCCGAAGACTTTTTTAAGTAAGGGTGAAGGTAAAAGGCGCTATGGAATTAAATTCCACTTTTTGCCTTATTGGACCACTGTGCGTCGGTTTATTAGTAAGCAGGTTGCCGTCCTTGTCATTACACATGACCGGCACAGGGAAATTCCTGCTTCTGACTCTGTTGACAGTTCTATGGAAACTCCGCACGTCGTTTTTAGCATAGCTGTCACCTGCGCTGGCGAGCACCTGCTCCTCGTACTCGCGCTTCTTCCGACGGTGGGCTCTATTTTCGGCAGCTCTTGTCCCCCTGTACCTCTCTCTGTTCTGACGCGTAGCCGCAGTGAGCATGTCGCTCCTGGCTTATCATCTGTCGCTCTCTGGCACTCGGCATCGAACCAGCCATAACGCTGTCTTCCACGCGTCCTACCTACCACCACTCTCGCAGTCGTTTCGATGGCATTGTGGATATTGCTCCACAGGCCATCTATGTCTTCCACTCCTTCCTCCTGCTGTTCTGCGATCCGTTGATCCAGTTCTCTGGCGTATTCTGCTGCTACGCCATCAGCTTTCAACCGCTGAATGTTGAAACGTGTCGTCCACTCTAAGCGAGATTATCAGCACGTTTGCCAGGGTCCAGGTTTGGTCCCCGAAAAGACCTAACATCAGTAACATCCGAAAAGTACCGACCGTCAATCAGTACGTGATCGATCTGGGAGCAGGCTTCTCCATTTGGATGCCTCCAGGTTTGTTTCCGAATATTCAAACGTGAAAAATAGGAGCTACATATGACCATTCCTCTGGCCGCGGCAATGTTTATTAGCCTCAGGCCGTTTTCATTGGTTGGCGAGCGAAGGCTATGCCTTCCAATGACCGGACGGAAGAATTCCTCCCTCCCAACCTGTGCGTTTGCGTCTCCGATGACGACTTTTACGTCGTGTTTTGGGAACTCGTCATAGATTGGCTGAAGCTTGTCATAGAACTCATCTTTGACTTCATGGGATTTGTTGTTTGTCGGTGCGTAGGTGTTGATTAAACTGTAGTTGAAGAATTCGCCTTTAATCCTGAACACGCATATACGGTCATCTACGGGCCTCCACCGGATGACTCTTGTTTTCTGATACCAACGCACCAATTTTTGACGAGAACTCGTTCGTTTTGTTTTTGTTAAGATGTGTATGTAATAACTTAATTCGTGTGACTAATTTGTGTAATTTGTAAACTGTTAATCGTAGTTGCCCTGAGGACGAGGAAATATATTCTTGAAACGTCGACTTTGACATAGTAAAACATGTTTTAAAGAAACTCTTGACAAAAATTGCCATCATTGAACACAAAAACTATTTAGGGGCCATCCACATACCACGTGGACAGAATTTTAACGATTTTGACACACCCCCCACCCTCCCCATCCGTGAACAACTGCCCATATAAATTCTAAAAAAAATGTATGGACCGTGGACATTAGCCAACCCTCCCTCCCCTAAGCTGTCCACGTGGTATGTGGATGGCCCCTTATTGGTCAAATAACCGCTTAACTTAAAACGACAATGGCGTCTACTTCGTTCTACAACAAAAACTGTACAAAAGCTGCGTCCAGATGGTTAACAAGCTGAGGGCTCAATGCATATGGAAAGATTTTCTTCGACGATGCAAAAAGTTTGGCTTGCACCTCACACATACAAAACACCTTCCGCTGCATCAACGGATTACTGGAGGATGTCAGCTCATACAGAGGGAAGCTGGAGAAGGCGGACCGTTTCAAGCGCACGATCCTGAACGTCGAAATCAGCGATAGTTTTCACAAAATCAAAACGCTAGAGAAAACGAAAGCTACCCTCACGAGCAAAATCACGCAAGTATCTTCCTCTAACACATACACACATTTCGGCATTTCATGTCGATCGTTGCAGACAAACCGCAAATTTCAACGGCTCTACAAAAGAGTTGAAATTAAAGAGGCAAACAAACTCAAAGTGAACGATTCTTGGGTTAAAAACAACACAGATGTTGTTATTCCCCTAGAAACGATGGTTCTTTTGGGCTATGGTCCCAAGTTTGCCTTGTCGTTGGAAAATAAAGAAATTACATATTTCAAGATTATCGCGGACCTGGAATCAATTCTACAGTCCGAACGAGATGTGAGTTTGCAAAGGGTTTATCGCTATCTGTTGGGATAGTTGATGGAGTTCTTCCAGCAGTATATAAAACTCTATAATTTTGAGTTTTTTGTAGCTTAAAACTATAAAATGATTTATTTCAATAATAGCAAGGTTATAGCCAGAATGTTCAATCCTACTCACAATTCAGTCTCCTATTTAGTATTTTTTCCCTGATCCACAACAGAATTTACTTCAATTCAATGATAATGCCTATAAATAGATCGGCCCAACTTATTTAGCAACAAAAAATATGTTTTAACTTAAATTTGCCATATTCTCACCGTCTCGTTAAATTTCGATACCAATTTCTTCTCTTTATCTCATCTGTACTCTTCTATTATACTTGCGATCATTGGTAGTCATCAAGTTTGATACCTGACTCCTCCCAGTTCAGTGGAGTAGTATAGCTGGTCGCGTTAGCAACCGTTAGTGGAACTATACGAGAGGCTGTTGCGGCGAACACAATCAGTACATCAACATAATTCAAAATCATATGAACAGGCTAACGAATGGTGGTCATGCATCGCCACCAGATACTATCAATCATTTTTTGATCGAAGCATTACACGTCAGCAAAAAGTTCATCCGAGAAAATCCAGACTTATGTGTTGTAACCGCCGATAAGAGTAATAAAATAGTTATAATGAAGAGAGAAGATTATGAGTCTAATATGAGAGCCCTTATTGACGACATCGACACATACTAGAGGATCGACGCGGATTGGACAAACAAAATTCAAACGAAAAATAACACGTTGGTGAAATCGCTATTCGACCAAAAAATGATTGATCAACCCACCAAGAATCGGCTAACTACATGCAACGCGACTTGCCCTAAAATTCATGGACTATTTAAGATTCATAAAGACGGCAATCCATTGAAGATCATACTGTCATGCATAAACTGCCCAACATATGATCTCTCAAAATACCTTGCAAGCATTCTGCATCATTCGATAGACCACAAAAAATATAACGTACGCAGCTCATGAGTTTTAACAACGTCATACTTCGCCCCATCTATGTATTGGTATCGTTTGATGTGGTAAGCCCAGGCCTCAACATCTTCGAATGAAGCTCCAAAAGGAGAACACGCAACCCCTTCGTCGCACTCGCTACTACTGAAACTTCGTAAACTCAGTTCGGCTGGTGCTTGCCGAAAAGAAGATGAACACTCTTCATATTCCACACGACTATTGCATGTGTAATCTTTTGCGTTCTGCTTTGCCTTCGTCTTTCGGTTGAAGTTGAAAACAACTTCAATCGACGAAAATATTGCTTAAAATGAATTTCTACAATCGTCGTCGTCGTCGTCGTCTTCATTATCGAACTGAAGCGACTATAGTCAGCTTCAATGAAATCGTCACTTGGATGGATGAGGATAAATTACTTCGGACAAACAAAGCGTTGATGCTGCTGCTGCGTCTTAGGCAGTGGACATACTGGCGCGGCTTGCGTTGCAAAGACGGTTCGCCTTGCCGTGGGTTGATGTACAGCCCTAGGTAGAGCTGTACATTAACCAGCGATAGAGCGAGTCGCCTTCACAGCGTAGACCGCACCAGTATGTCCATGACCTTAGATATATAGGAGAAGGAATAAGCGCTAGGAAAATTAAAATTTAAAGCTTTATGCGATTTGTAACATATTGTATTACATATGATTTGAATGTAAACGGGACGGGACGTAATGTAAATAACACGTGCAATGAGACATGTAATATGTAACGTGTAACATATAATGTATAATGTGTAACATGTAATGTGTAACATGTAATGTGTAACATGTAATGTGTAACATGTAATGTGTAACATGTAATGTGTAACATGTAATGTGTAACATGTAATGTGTAACATGTAGCGTGTAACGTGTAATGTGTAACATGTAGCGTGTAACATGTTCCACGCACCGATTTGTCAAGCCTGCAACCAAATACATCAATCACAGCACCCAACATGCTTGTCCTTACCTCACAGGTCAAAGCAAAGAAAATAACTTGCTTCGGTTCATCGTCATCATGCAGTTGACGATAAATTTTAAATCGTCAATTGAAGCAAAATCTACTCGAATCTGCTTTCTTCGTTGCTGCCTTGATGCCTCAGTTCTAGCAGTTCAAACTGAACCGACGATACGAATACGCCGAAAATGAAACGACGAAACTAAAGGTACTGAGTGAAAGACGAATGTTTTGTGCTTATTGAGAGGGAGAGCGAAACAAAACGAAGTTCATATCAAGTCGGGTTGAAGACGAAGTCGCTTGACGATGCACTCATGAAGGTGAAGATTAAAGGGCCTGGGTAAGCCTGTTCACTTGCATACCGAGAGACTTGGTGGTTGGTACAAGCGATTAGAAATAACTGGAACTTGATCGAGAAAAATACAACGATATTATTACTCAGGGAGTATCTGAATAATTTCTTCTGCTTTCCACAGCGTTTCAGATTCCAGAGGTCGCCATCTTGAATTCGAAAAAAGCGTTGGACGGGTGTTCTGTTTCTAGAAATATCTTCATTATTTAAACATTTCACTCAGTTTTACACAGCTTGGCAGAAAGCAGAAATCGCCAAATTGATTTCAAAATAACGTTTTGAAATAACGTCTAAGCCTTCTTTTCTATTTTAGCAAGCTTTCCGGAAAATGTAAGTCGTCATGTGGGAGTCAAAATTTGGCCCCGGACATGCGTATTTTTTATTCTGGACGTCATCTCAATCGAAAATATACATATTGCAGAGCATATATTCGTTTTTCGCAAAATCCTGAAACCGGAGGTCGCCATCTTAAACTCAAAACATGTTGTTGGACGTTTATTTCCCGTTTCTGAGGGTCATCCCGGTTCCAGAATACCAATGTTGGAAGGTTTGTAAACGTTTTCCAGAGTTTCGTACAGCTACCCAGAAACCGAAAGTCTCCATCTTTGTTTTATGAAAACATCAGACATCATATTCCGGTCCCGTGACATCAACTACTGGCCATGACCGACCGAGGGCATTAATGTTATCGTACTCATTCAAAATGTTTCCATAATTTTCTAAAACACCTGACTTTCTTATCAATTAAGACACCCTCCAACCTTGATAGATGCTCCTCCCCGTTTTCGACATCATGTTCTAAATTCAATTGCTGGCCTCCAGACATGACTGAAGGCCTGAAAATTTTCGTATTCAATCTAAAAGTTCTCATAACGCACGAAAAAACTTGATTTTCTTATCAATTTACACCCCCTCCTCCTTTGGGGGTTGCCCCTCCCTCTCCCTAATATTTCTATGACCACTTCCTTCATGTAGGCTTCAGGCCCGTTATCCACACCTAATATTAAAATACAATGAATTAAAGACAAAAATACAATCAATTAACACTCATGAAGTTGTCTAATATAGAATAAGGATCTTTGATATCCCGTCCGTGTCGTCTCACAACAGAAAACAATTTCAAGCTGTCTGTAACTACATTGTCAATATGATTTGTAAACGAAAGTTGTTGGTTAAATGTAACGCCTAGGTCGCGAACTTCTTTTTTCGTGGTAACTCAGTTCCATTGAAATGATATTAAAACTCGATAACAGCTATTTTACGAGAAAATGTCATAACTGAACATTTTTCAGCGTTAACGTTTAGACCACTATCCGAACAGAATTGTCCAAAACTTTGCATGTCCAGTTGTAACTTAACACAATCGTCATTTGTTTTGACGGGCAAGAAAATTTTCACATCATCAGCATAAATCAGAATCATGGCATTAGTCAATATGTATTGAGCTTGTTCATCACGGGTACGAATAACAGTGGTCTCAAGTGGCTTTCTTGAGGTACTCCCGAATTCACAGTGAACGAAGCAGAGACGTGTCCCTTTATTTTAACATACTGAACTCTTCCGACCAAATATGTTTGCAACCAATTGTAGAGTGGACCGCCAATGCCGAAATCACTAATCGATCGAAGAATGCTGTCCGTCTTAACCGCATCAAATGCCTTGCTCATATCTGTGTAAATACAGTCGACTTGAAACCCTTTGCATATATAATCGGTTACCAGAGAAGTAAACTCGCAAAGATTCGTGGTAGCGGATTTCTTTTTAAAAATCCGTGTTGCACAGTAGAAATGCGTTCAGCGACTACCTCGTAAAGAGAATCGTACACTAGCCGTTATCGTGTTATACCACGATAATTCTCTACATCTGAGCGAGATCCTTTTTTATGATTAGGTGTGATGTGAGAAATTTTCCAAACTGAAGGAAAGTAACCGGAAGCCAGTGACGCGTTGAACAAACTGGTAAGAGGGACCAAAAGTTCACCTTGGAACTGTTTCAGGAGGCTGTTAGAGAGAGTGTTAGAGCCAGGCGACGAGTTTGTGGATTCCATTTTTGACATCAGTCAGAAATACTTCCATGCCACTGTCGAAAGAAGGCATACGCACAATTGAACGCTGCTCTGCAAAGACACTACGGAAATGTTCAGCGAATAGGCCAGTCGACGATAGAGTATCTGTGACAGTTGCACCTCTGTTTTGGGATCCCAGAATATTTCCTTCGATTATTTACGAAGTTCCAGAAGGTTTAAGGATTATTTTTCAAATCACGCTGTATTTTATTCAAGTAGACCTGATATTTCTCCTTGTGTGCAGCTCTGAACATACGCAGCAGTTATTTATAGTGAGTTACATTTTCGTTTGATTTCGCACGACGCATTTTCTTCAAAGCAGCTCTTTTGCTCTTCATTAGCTCTATCAGCGCTGGAAAAAAAACAGTCGGGATATTTGTGATCATACATAACACGTTTCATAATCACAGAAGTATGACGGGAAAGAATACCAAATACTGTGAAATAAAACAGTAAGGTATTGAAATCCACCCAGTTATAAATTTTTGCGATATCGCCAACGTCAACGTCAAAAACGCCAATTGATCGAAAAAAATTAACCATTTCTACCGCCTGCGTCTCGTATTCCTCGACTTTACAAATAAACATTGCTTCCGATATAAAAATATTATTCCAGTCAACATTGCTTAGGCATTCGTTGTTTTGCTTTCGTCTCGATTAGACGCAAATTGTTCATCTCCGTTTGAGTTTGCAAAATAACAATACACGAGTTATCGTACTGGTGTTTTTTTGTCGATTAGTTCTTGTGCTGCGCGATAACAATAGCCGGTAGTTTATCGGCAGAAACATCTTCTGCACACTGGTAGGGGCAGGCTACCCCGCCAGTGATCTGATACGCAGCTGATATATCAGCAAGAATAATTCTCCCGCACCGCTGTTACCCCGCTAGCAGCACAGACCACCATACGATCGAGCGAGTGGAAATCAACAACAAGTGGCATCTACAAGACCACGGCCACTGTGTTACAACACGAAGCTGGATCGTCATTGTTTGTTCTGCGGAGACACACTTCCAGATTGATCCTACTAGCAGCCGAGAGGTCGTGACTTAGACGTTCGGTGAAGTATTCACTTTAGAATTATTATCATTATTAATATTACTACTATCAATATTATTTTTATTGTTATTGTTGTAATTTTTATTATTATTATTATTATTATTATTATTATTATTATTATTATTATTATTATTATTATAATTATTATTATTATTATTATTATTATTATTATTATTATTATTATTATTATTATTATTATTAGTATAAGTATTATTACTATTGTTATAATTATTAGTATTACTGTCTTTTTTTTATTTGATCCATTGTAGTTTGAAATATTGTTTTTAAAATTTAATACCAACTAATTGATCCCCCCCCCACACATTCGAATATTTATCGTTTGTGTGCGGTAGAGCGTAACGCTCCCGCAAAATGGACGACATGCAGGTGCAACTATTCCTGGATGTGGAAACAAATGGGGAAGAAATTGAAATTTCCCCCAGCAGTTCTCCCTTACCTTCCCCTATACCATCCCCGCTACCTAGCCCCGTACCAAGGGTACCGGCAACACGGGTGAAAGCTTACCCAGATGCTTCGAAAGGTCCGTCCGTAGTTTACTTCAGGCCCATAAAGAAACCTCTAAATATAATTCAAATCGGCAAGGACCTGGCAAAACAGTTTTCGGACGTAACCGAAATTACAAAGGTTAGACCGAAAAAACTGCGAGTTGTTGTGAGTAGCTTGAAGCAAGCAAACGCAATTGCTAGCTACGAGCTCTTCACGAGAGAGTACCGCGTGTACATCCCTGCCAAGAACGTGGAGATCGACGGTGTGGTTACCGAAGGAAGCCTCACGGTCGATGACATTTTGCGTCACGGGGTTGACTGCTTCAAGAACCCCCTGATTCAAGATGTAAAGATACTGGATGTCAAGCAATTGCATTCAGTATCCATCGAAGAAGGGAAGAAGAAATTCTTCCCTTCGGATTCCTTCCGTGTAACATTCGCCGGATCCGCGCTGCCGAACTACATCTCTTTGGACAGGGTTCGTCTGCCTGTACGCCTGTTCGTACCGCGGGTCATGCATTGCCAAAACTGCAAGCAGTTAGGTCATACAGCCACCTACTGCTGCAACAAGGCACGCTGCAGCAAGTGCGGAGGCAATCATGCTGAGACCGCTTGCAGTGAGGATACTGAAAAGTGTCTTTACTGCGAGGGAACTCGGCATGACCTTTCGGCGTGTCCCGCGTACAAACAGCGCGAGGAAAAAATAAAGCGTTCCCTCAAGGAACGATCAAAGCGCTCTTTCGCAGAAATGCTGAAGAGTGCTGAGCCACCCTCGACAGGAAACATCTTTTCCTTTTTGCCAACCGATGAGGGTACATCTGACGATCCCGTCGAAGGGTGTTCTTATGCCTTGCCAGAAGGATCTAGGAAGAGGAGAATGATCAACTCTCCTAATCTTTCTCGCAAAGGTCGCAAGATAACCCCTAGCGGAATGACCAATAAGCCAACACAAAAAGGAAGCGGTGAAGAAAAACCGAAGCAAGTACCTCCCGGTTTTAATTTTAAATCAAACCAGGAGTACCCACCGCTTCCTGGGGCACCAAAAACCCCTCGTGCACCCATTTCTCGATCAGAAGATAAAAAAGAAACAGGGTTCATAAAATTTTCTGATATTGTGGACTGGATATTTAAAACATTCAACATACCAGATCCCCTACAAAATATTCTTCTTGCCCTTCTTCCTACAGTGAAAACCTTTTTGATGCAACTAGCAGCAACTTGGCCCCTCATTTCAGCTATCATATCTTTCGATGACTAATACGGCGAAAGAGGTTAGGAATTTTATCACTGTATTACAGTGGAATTGCAGAAGTATCATCCCCAAATTCGATCTATTTTCTCATTTAATAAATACATACAATTGTGACGCATTTGCGCTCTGTGAAACCTTTCTCAATTCAAACGATCAACTCAATTTTCACGATTTTAACATTATTCGTCGAGATCGAGACTCACACGGTGGAGGGGTACTTTTAGGGATTAAAAAGTGCTATTCCTTCTTCCGAATCGACCTCCCCTCGATCTCGAATATTGAAGTCGTTGCCATTCAAACGAATATGAATGGAAAAGACCTATGCCTTGTTTCGTTATATATGCCTCCATCCGCGCGGATTGAACAGAAGCATCTCACTGATATAGCAGAGTTGCTTCCCGCGCCTTTTTTGATATTGGGAGAATTTAATTCTCACTGTTCGCTATGGGGGTCGCTGTACGACGACAACCGATCTTCTTTAATCTGTAACTTGATCGACGACTTCAATATGACAGTTTTGAATACTGGGGAAGCGACACGTGTACCTAATCCTCCAGCACGTGAAAGCGTGCTTGACCTATCCGTTTGCTCGACATCACTAGCGTTAGATTGCCGGTGGAAAGTAATCAACGATCCCCACGGTAGTGATCATCTTCCAATCGTTATATCAATTGCTAATGGTTCAACTCCCCCGAACCCAATCAATATTTCCTACGACCTTACACATAATATTGATTGGAAGTGTTATGAGTCTATTATAGCGCAATCTATCGAGACTCACGAGGAACTTCCTCCGGAGGAAGAATACGCGTTCTTAGCTGGCTTGATAATCGACGCCGCGACTCAAGCTCAGACGAAACCGATACCCGGGGTAACGATTAGACAGCGCCCTCCCAACAAATGGTGGGACAAAGAGTGCTCTGAGCTGTACGCGCGAAGGTCCGCGGCGTATAAGGACTACCGGGAGTACGGCACTGTCAACCTGCTTCGAAAGTACGAGGCACTGGGCAGGCAGATGAAGAGCTTAGTAAAGGCGAAAAAACGCGGGTACTGGCGGCGGTTCGTAAACGCGTTGTCCAGGGAAACAGCGATGAGCACTCTTTGGGATACCGCCAGGCGCATGCGGAACCGTGACGTTTCGAATGAAAGCGAGGAGTATTCAGATCGCTGGATACTCGATTTTGCCAAAAAGGTCTGTCCAGACTCTGTACCGGAACAGAAAACCTTTCGCGACGCGTTATTAGTAACTACGGAAGAGCCTCCATTTTCGATGTTGGAATTTTCAATGGCTCTCCTGTCGTGCAACAATAAGGCTCCAGGGTTAGATAGAATAAAATTCAACCTGTTGAAGAATCTACCCGACTCTGCAAAAAGACGCTTGTTGAATTTGTTCAACAAGTTTCTTGAGCTAAATATTGTTCCGCATGACTGGAGGGAGGTAAAAGTCATTGCTATTCGGAAACCCGGGAAACCTGCCTCTGATCACAATTCATATAGGCCGATTGCGATGCTCTCTTGCCTCCGGAAATTAATGGAGAAAATGATCCTCTTACGGTTAAACAAATGGGTCGAAACAAACGGGTTACTTTCAGATACTCAATTTGGCTTTCGCCGGGGCAAAGGGACGAACGATTGCCTAGCGTTGCTTTCTACTGAAATTCAACTAGCCTTTGCTCGAAAAGAGCAAATGGCTTCTGCGTTCATGGATATTAAGGGGGCTTTTGACTCTGTCTCTGTAGAAGTTTTAAGCGCGAAACTTCATTCGCAGGGACTTTCTCCAAATTTGAATAACTTTTTGCTCAATTTGTTGTCAGAAAAGCATATGTATTTCTCACATGGCGATTCGACAACTTCCCGAATTAGTTACATGGGCCTCCCCCAGGGCTCATGTTTAAGTCCTCTCTTATATAATTTTTACGTCAATGACATCGATGAATGTCTTGCAAATTCATGCACGCTAAGGCAACTTGCAGACGATACCGTTGTATCCATTACTGGTGGCAAGGCTAGCGATCTGCAAGGACCATTGCAAGATACCTTAGACAATTTGTCTGAATGGGCTCTTAAGCTGGGTATCGAATTCTCTCCGGAGAAAACTGAGCTGGTCGTTTTTTCTAGGAAGCATAACCCAGCTCAGCTGCAGCTCCTACTAACGGGTAAAACGATCTCTCAGGTTTTAGTCGCTAAATATCTCGGGGTCTGGTTCGACTCCAAATGCACCTGGGCTTGTCATATTAGGTATCTGACACAAAAATGCCAACAGAGGATTAATTTTCTTCGTACGATTACCGGAACTTGGTGGGGTGCTCACCCAGGAGACCTTCTAAGGTTATACCAAACAACGATATTGTCAGTTCTTGAGTACGGCTGTTTCTGCTTTCGCTCCGCCGCGAACACGCACTTTATAAAATTAGAGAGAATACAATATCGTTGTTTGCGTATTGCCTTGGGTTGCATGCAGTCGACCCATACGATGAGTCTTGAAGTGTTAGCGGGTATTCTTCCGTTGAAACATCGTTTTTGGAATCTCACTTACCGGTTGCTAATTCGATGCACAGTTATGAACCCATTAGTAATTGAAAATTTCGAGAGGTTGGTCGACCTTCAATCTCAATCCAGATTTATGACTTTATATTTTGACTATATGGCTCAAGATATTAATCCTTCTTCATACGATTCCTCCAATGTCGCACTTTTAGCTACTTCTAATAATGCTATATTCTTCGACACCACCATGAAACAAGACATTTCTGGTATCCCGGATCAATTGCGACCCCAAGAGATCCCTAAGATTTTTTCCAATAAGTTTAAACATGTTAGTTATGATAAAAGGTTTTTCACTGACGGATCTAATCTAGATGAGTCCACTGGCTTCGGTGTTTTCCACGAAAATTTTACCGCCTCCTACAAACTCGATGCTCCTGCTTCCGTGTACGTCGCAGAACTTGCTGCTATTCAGTACTCTCTTGGAATCATCGAAACCCTACCCATAGACCACTACTTCATCTTCACAGATAGTCTCAGTGCCATTGAGGCTCTGCGATCAATGAAGCCTGTGAAGCACACCCCGTATTTCCTGGGGAAAATACGGCGGTTTTTAAGTGCTTTAACAGATAAAAATTACCGGGTTACCTTAGCGTGGGTCCCTTCTCATTGCTCGATTCCGGGTAACGAAAAGGCTGACTCTTTAGCTAAGGTGGGTGCTATTGACGGCGATATTTATGAAAGACCAATTGCTTATGATGAATTTTATAGCATTTTGCGTCAGAGAACACTCAACAGTTGGCAATCATCATGGAACTCAGATGAACTGGGACGGTGGCTACATTCCATTTTTCCTAAGGTATCGACGAAAGCATGGTTCAAGGGGTTGGATGTAGGTCGGGACTTCATTCGCGTGATGTCCAGACGTATGTCCAATCACTATACGTTAAACACGCATCTCTTTCGTATAGGGCTTGTAGACAGTAATCACTGCGTTTGTGGCGATGGCTACCATGACATCGAGCATGTTGTTTGGTCGTGTACCGAATACTGTGGTGTTAGGTCTGAGCTTATAGATTCCCTTCGGGCCCGAGGAAAACAACCGAACGTACCCGTTAGAGACATTCTGGGAAGCGGTGATCTCCAGTACATGATACAGCTATACGTGTTCATAAAACACGCTGGTATTAAAATATGAAACTCTTCTATCTATTTGTTAGATTATCATTCCCGCTACACGCTGAAAGAAGATGATACACTAAGCTGGAGACACTCAAACGAAGACTCGGCATCTTTATGTTCACGCAGACACCTCAGTCAAAACTGCTCAAATAGAACATCACTGCTTAGCCATGTACAAATAAATAAATCGTATAACTCAATATAGTTAAAATCAAAATTGTAACTCCCCTCCTCTCACCTTAAATCCCCACTAGCTCGTAGTCGGCCGCGAGAATAAAGAAAAGGCCTCCCTCTTTTCCCTGCTAATTTAGAATTTGAAAAAAATGCACTTGGCTCAGTTAAACATAAATTGTATCGTGCCGTGTCAAATAAACTATTTAAAAACTAAAAAAAAACATTGCTTAGGCTTTCACGCACGCTCGCGACATTTAATGCTTTCAAGTTCAAACACTTTTTGAGCACCCCTGGTTTATACTTATCTGATTCATCTGCTCTGATGGTTAATAACATTGCATTGTGATGAATTTCGTTTTTAATCACTGGATCCGTCACAGCCTATTGACAAGTATCTGTGTCAGTAGTGAACACCAAATCGAGGAAACAATTGTTTTGATTTGGTAAACTACATACTTGCAGCAGTCCAACCAAAAGAAAATTGTCAACAACAGCTATCTCGGCCTGAAAGTTGATTCGGTTTGGTAAGTAAAAAGTATTATTTGAATCAAAATGTATCTGGTTCCAATTTAAATGAGGCAGGTTCAAATCATGGACTAAAACCACGTCATCATTTGGACCTATACATTCTGCAATTGATTCAACGAACGAACAGAAAGAGCGATAACGATCAACACTAGAGGTAGGTAGAATATATCCGCAACTAGGGATGATATTTCTTGACACTCTTGAATGAAAGTGAAAAAAAGCAGAGTCTATGTTTAAGAGTCCCACAAAGATGAAACCAAAGGAACCAAATCAGTGTCAAACGAGGGTACCAATCGAGCAATGTAAATAAACAAGGTGATAATGTTAGGAGTGGATGAAAAGTGTTGTAATTGAGCGTAATAAAGAATATGTGTTTTTCCGAAGTTTTACTTACACATTTTAATCCAACATTAAACCTGTACACAGGTTCACTTAAATTTAACAAAACATCACCGGTGTAATCTCTCAAAACTGTGTACCTTGTGAAGAATTTCAAAAAATGATATTCGCTTATGCATGGTGAAAAAAAGAACTGTATAGTTCTTGGCAACAAACGGCACAAAAACTGTGTTGCCGAAACGATAGATTTTCTCTTCGCGCGACTCTATATACCATAGACTCTGAAAAAAAGCATCCATAAACGTTATTTTTTACAATCCTTTCAGAGTTCTCCCTTCCCGCTTTTTGCATGGAAGTGAACTGTCAAAACACCTCATTATATTTCATGCGATGGAAGCAAGACAACAAAATCAGTTTATCAGTTAACGAAGATTGTCAAGGCATCGGTCAGTGTCAGTGAAAAAGTGTTTCGGTGAGGTTCATTTTGGTTGAGTGGACTGTTTTTTTTATTCTCGCTTATTTTCCGTCGGTCTAGTTCCACCACTGTTGTGGCCAATCACCGACGCCCAGGGAGGCGACTTCACACCCAGGACCCTAACTCACGACCCGTTTATTAACGGACCGGCGCCAACGGCTTTACTTCCTCATGCGATGGAAGGCGTGATCCCAGAGATTTTTCGCCTCAGAAAATCTCCCGGTGTCAGCTAGGATTGAATCTAGACCAGTTGGGTTGGCTGTGAGTGGATCACGCCACCTCACAACCATCGACACCTATGTCGGCGGTGGGATTCGAACCCAGGCGTTGAGCGTGGTTGGCGTAGACGTTACCAACCACGCTAGGCTAGGAACTGTTTGTTTTTCTTTTTCGCTTTGAAGTGAAGATCATTCGGTAGGATTTGTCGTCAAATTTGATGCCGTAACCGTGAACGATGCGCGCGATCTATTTCATCTGAGTATAACAGCACGTTACTAGGACGAAAATCTAGTGTATCTGAAAGCAGTGCCTTAGAATATCAATGCTTATTCATGAGTAGATGAATTGAATTAATCTCAGTGTCAGCACATTTATTCTCTGATGCAACTCAGTAACCTATTTTCATTGCGACGTTGCATGAATATCGTTTCTCATATTCAATGACAGAACAGTGGAATAAATACCAAAAGCCTCGTAATGATATTCAAAGAAGCTTCGGTGATTATCAATCCAAGTAGTGCAAATCTGTTCAGAAGCTGTGCACTGCCCAGTACAGTATAAATGGACGAATAAGGTTAATTTTGTTTTTCACTCTTTTGATATGATATTTATTTTTGACGATCAAAATATCAACACGGGTGTTAAAGTTTATCTTGTCGGTGTTCGTCGGTTGTTTGATATCATGAATATCAACGGTCTCATGGGGAGTATGATTATCAATATAAAGACGGCTGAAAATCGCTGCTTTTGAATATCATGACAGTGAATATTCTCAGCACTGTCTGAAAGAGTGCTGCGATCATTGGAAGTGAAAATTGAAAATGATTGGCTGTAATTTTCGAAGAATTTTGCTAGGGAAAATGACTTTTATCAGCACTGCCCGCAACACAGATAGAGCGACCCAGTGGCTGCTGAAAGTTTAACACAAAGCGCTCCATTGTTTTTAGCAACTGCGTGTTCTGTGCTGGCAATATGATTGAGGACTGCGATCAAAACACCACCGCCGGATTTTTTATCACTATTAGAGATGTTTCTATCGCAGCGATATACATTAAAGCGCGGAGGAAGGAGTGACCTATCTGTTACAGTTGAATTAAGGTAAGTTTCCGTGAAAGCAAAAACATGTAAACTATTTTTTGGCGCTCGCTCCCTTTGATGCTGTTCATATTTTGGTAATACACATCAAATATTAATTTTTTTCGCAGGTTTTTGAGTGAGCACGAATTTGAAACTGGTGTAACAATATTAATACAATAAATGAGTTCCATTACACTGATACTACATTAAATGAACAACTTGAAGCTTTTTATACCTTTACATGAATATATATAGCCACCGGAGTAATCACTTCAATCCGAAAAGCCTAAGTCCCCAAACCGTCTACCTCAGTACACTCGGTGCGGTGTGGTCCGTTTGTTACATTCTGTAGACAGGTTTGGGCCTCGTTTAGTAAGCCGGTTGCGTTTCGCGGTTTAACGTTCTGATTTTTACGGTAATGAGCGACCGTGAAGGTGGTACGGAGAAATATCGGAGTGACTAGAAAGAGCCACCGGATAAAGTTAAAGATGTGTCAGGATTTCCTCGGGACGTGATTACCCGTGTTTCGGCGTGCTTGCGATAGTACGGAGAAGCTAAAGTGCGGTAGACTACGAAGTCCATGTGGTGTGCACATGGCAGTGAATTGAGGGCCGAACAACAGCCCGAAGAAGAATACATTGTTTTGTGAGAAGATAGTTAGCAGACTTCACTGCGTGCGTGCTCGAGAACGTTCTATCGGCTCGCGGAAGTTTTCATGTTATGAGTGAAACTGAATCTGATAGCGAAATATTCGAAGATTCGGTTAGTCGCCATAGTTTAACTGGAACTAACCTCCCTCCTTTTGTTACGGACAGAAAGCATAAGAAGAAGAAGTTTGCTTTGGCTGAAGAACTGAAAGCGCAAATCGAAGTGTTAAAACAGGAGCTAAACGAACTGCGGCGTCTATCGGTGGCGGACAGGTGTAGTGAGGAATCCGCCGAAAGAGTGCCTGACTTCAGAGAAATTAGGGAATACGTGACTCCGTTTGACCCTAAAGTACCCTCGTGTCCGAACGCGGAAGCTTGGGTAAAAAGTATTGATGAGATTGGAACGTTGTATGGGTGGTCTAGTGCGTTACGCTTGCACTGAGCCCGGTTGAGTCTGAGTGTTTGTGCTAAATTGTGGTTTGAGGGACGTCATACCACAATTAAAGCCTGGGCGGAGTTCAAGGCGAAAATAGTTAAAGGTTTTCCGTCTGCCAAAAACCCCATCTTCTATCATAATTTGCTCTCGGCACGAAAGTGGAAGGCCGGAGAAAAGGTCGAAGAGTAAGTCTACGAGATGCTCGCACTGGGACGAAAATGCGGTTTTACGGAAGAGACTATCGTCACGTACGTAACCAGTGGTTTGCGGTTGCATGCGAAACGGTCCGGTATGTCTATCGGAAAAGTGTCCACAGTACACGAGCTGTTGGAAGAATTACGTTGGATTGACAGTGTGGATGCTGTGGCCGGTACCAGTAAAACTACCGATGTAGGTGCAAGTAATAGCCCTGCAGCTGGGGCCAGTAGTAGTAGTGAGGGCCGCAGGAAGACAGAATCAGTCGGTGACTCGTGCTTTCACTGTCATGAAGCTGGACACATTGCCCGAAACTGACCTAAAGTTAAATGCCATCTGTGTAAAAAGGATGGACATATGAAGAGAGATTGTAAGAGTGCCGGAACGAAAAAGGAGAATCGTGAGCAGAATCCCAAAATGCTGCGAGTGGTGGACTAAAAGAGTGTTTTTATAAAAAATGTTGACGTGGCAGGACTTACATTGAAAGCTCTGGTGGATACCGGAGGCCGAGTGTCAACTATCCAGGAGAAGTTTGCCAAGAGGATCGGCGAACTGAAGCCCAGCCACAAAGTGCTTTGTGGTTTTGGCAAGAAGGAAGTTACGGTAACTTCCAAAGTGAATGCACAGTTGCAGGTCGACGGAATTGTGCTACCAGTAGAGCTCCAAGTGGTACCTACATGGGCTCAGGCGATCATCCTAGGTGAAGATGTTATTGACCTAGATCGGTTGATAATGGTGAAGCGTAAAGGTCATGTGAAATTTGCGTGGGAGTGAGAGTCCGAGTCAGAGCGGTCCGAATCTCATGACCACGAAGGAGAGGGGAGAGTGGCTCAAATGTATACGTTCGAGGTAAAATCGGAGATAGCGATCGATCAGCAGTCGTTGAATAGTGATGGGGGTCACAAATACAACGAGCATTGGTTCGGATGGTAGAGCAGAACATAGATTGCTTTGCAATAAATATGAAAGAGATGGGATGCGCTAAATCGGTGGTGACGAAAATAAATCTCACAGACGAAGACCCAGTATACATAAAGCCTAGAAAGTTGGAATATTCTCGGGAAACTGTGCTTGGTGAAATTGTTAGTGAACTGTTAGATGCTGGAATTATAGCCGAGTGCTAGTACCGAAGAAAAATAACCAGTTTAGAACGGCCGTTGACTATCGATTTTTGAATGCGAAGACTATAAGGACAAATACCCAATGCCCGAAATCGAATCGTGCCTACAGAAGCTGGCTGGGGCACAGTTATTCATTACAATAGATTTGTACAGTGGGTATTACCAGATTCCGTTGGATTCAGAGAGCCAGAGTTGCACTGCTTTCTCGACCACGGATGGACACTACCGATTTTTGAGGATGCCTTTTGGTTTAGCAAACGGTTGTGCCGTTTTCCAACGAGCCATGAACAAAATAGTGGAAGTGATGAAATAGAAGAAAATTGTAGTGATTGCCTACATCGATGATCTGATCCTGCCGGGTCAGGACGAAGCAACTCTTGCTGGAAAAGTTTGAGGAGCTGTTAGTGGTCCTGCGGGACGAAGGGTTTACAATAAATTTGCGGAAGAGCCATTTTTTAAGAAATCTGTGTTTCCTGGGGTTCGAAGTAAGTGCTGAGGGAGTACGTCCGGGTGAGCTGAAAACAAAGGCCGTGGCAGATTTTTCGACCCCAACCTCGGTTCATTCGGTGCAACAATCCCTGGGGTTATCTGGGGTTATTTTTTCGACGGTTTGTGCAGGGATACAGCATAATCGCGGAGCCGATGTTTCGTCTAGTGAAAAATAATGCGGAGTTTGTATGGCAAGACGAGCAAGAAAGAGCATTCCAGAAAATTAAAACGTTGTTAGTGGAGCGACCTTTGCTAGTGTTGTACGAGCTCAAGGCAGACATTGAGCTACATACAGATGCGTCTAGTGTTGGTCTGGCAGGAAGACTTCTGCAGAAATGTGAGGATGTGTGGTAGCCTGTCGGCTACTTCAGTCGCAAGACATCTAAGGCTGAGGCTGTCTACCACAGTTACGAACTGGAACTGTTGGCGGTGGTTGCAAGTGTGGAAAGATTTAGGCAGTATTTGTTAGGACGGTTTTTTGTGATCCGTACGGATTGCTCGGCAATTCGGGATATACATGCAAAAATAGAGATGAACGCTAGAACCGCTCGTTATTTTCTTAAGATGTTAGAGTACGACTTCCGAATCGAGCACCGAAGTGGAACGAGAATGCAGCACGTGGACGCTCTTAGTCGATCACCGGTCGAAGAACCAATCGAGATGGAAACAGTGGCTGAAAATATGCTGGTGTTGGAAATTTCTAATTCCGATTTTCTAGTGAGTATGCAGAGAAGAGATGAGCGGTTAGTCGAGATCATCAATAAACTCTCCCGAGATCCGCTGTGTGATGAGGACAAACAGATTCACGACAACTATGTGTTCGACAATCATCGATTGTATCGTAAAGTGAACGGTCGAAGGTGTTGGGTGGTGCCGAATGCGGTTCGGTGGAGGATGGTGAGAAGTTATCATGACGAAAAGGGGCTTTTTGAGGTAGAAAAAGTTCTGGCGAAGATGGGGGAAATGTTTTGGTTCCCCAAAATGCGGAAATATGTGAGTGCCTACATTGCTGCGTGCCCAAAATGAGCATACTTCAAAATAAAGCAAGGGAAACCGAAAACCTTTTCCCCGGTCTGCTAAAGGGAACGAACATATCTTGGCTATTATCTGCGGATTCTCTAAGTTCTTGTTAGTGAAGTCTGTTAGATCCACGAATGCGTCGCCTGTGATTACTATGTTGGAGGATATGTCCAGTGTTTTCGGTTTGCCATCCCGTGTCATCACTGATCGGGGAACGGCATTCAAGTCGAGAGTGTTTAAGCAATATTGCGACGATTATGGTATTGATCATGTGCTAGTGGTGGTGGGCACACCGCGTGGGAATGGACAGTTTGAGCGAAGCAATCGTACCATTCTCACAACTCTTCGTACGATGTTGGACGAGACGGATAAACGGTGGAACGAGAAGGTGAAATTCGTACAGAATGCCATCAATACAGCCCCGAATTCTACGGCCAAAGTATCTTCCACTACACTGGTGCTATCATACAAACCAAAAGACGTTGTGCAGAACAAGATCATATCTGTCATCGCGACCGAGAACGCATCAGTATCCGATTCGTTAGAAGAGTTCGTGAGAGGGTGGTGAGAACCACTCGAGAGAACCAGTTGAAGCAGAAAAAATATTACGACGAGCGACGTCGACCAGCCGCCAGTAGACCAGTAGATAGGTTGGTGTTGGTAGTGAAAGACCAATACGTCCCAGGAGGCAGCCGTAAATTGGAACCGCGTTACGAAGGGCCGTTCATAGTGGTCGAGATGCTACCAAATGAGCGCTATAGATTGGCTAGGGCTCCGGGTTTTAGTGGTCGTCCTTTTGCGACTGTATACTCGGCGGACCACATGAAAAAATGGTGTGAGGCAGTTGATTTGGAGGCAATATCGTTTGAGGGCGATGATCGTGTGAGCGACGGCGATGAACACTGAATTGAAGTATTTGGGGTTGAGTAAATTTGAGTGATAGTAACGAACTTCGATGGAAACATCGTGAAAATCTGGGTGTCCGATTGTAACAATATTAATACAATAAATGAGTTCCATTACACTAATACTACATTAAATGAACTACTTGAAGTTTTTTATACCTTGACGTGAATATATATATATATATATATATATATATATATATATATATATATATATATATATATATATATATATATATATATATATATATATATATATATATATATATATATATATATATATATATATATATATATATATATATATATATATATATATATATATATATATATATATATATATATATATATATATATATATATATGTTGTACTTGATGATGTGCTTGCGAAGATATACACATTCCATGCATTAAAAAATACGTCGACGATTTGTTTACCGCTCTCCCAGCTGACAAGATTTAATATATGTGAAGAACGCTCTCAACAGGTTCGACTCACATATTCAATTCACATAAGAGGTAGAAAATAACAACCGATTGCCGTAAAAAAATCCAGTACGACTTGAACTACCTTGCAGAACGGTCGCATTTCACCAACAGCTCGAGGCTTGTCTTAAGCCTGTAGCACACTCATTGACCAAAGGTAAAATATTTGGCGTTTTTCCGAAAAATCGTTCGACCGTCAGTGTGTAGGGTATATCCTACCAGGGACTTCTTCTTCTATGTATCCCTGTACGCGCAGTAGGCGCGGAATTAAAACACCAGATTAGAGCTGATGATAATTCACTTTTATTTTGTACATCACTGCTTAAATATACCCTGCAGGTAACTCAGAGCGATAGGCTTTTCCCCTTCGATCCGGTCACCACATTCCTAGCTGTTCTATACTGGCCTATGGCATTTCTTGGCCTGTCTCTTTCTTGTGCTTAACTTTTAGTACAGATAATTAACTACTTGAGAGCGCTATAACATGTGCTCCAAAACACGTGCGCCAGCGTGAGCGCTAAAAACCCGCGCGTGAGCATGGGCGACGCTGAGCGACGCTACCGTTTGTCGAGTTCTTTTTGTTTATTCAATGCCTCGGTGGCTTAGTGACTATTCATCGCGGGAGGCAAAGTTTTTTCGCCAACGCTTGCATAGCAGAATAATTCACGGTCTTTCTTCAAGATTTTTCCGGTTATCTTTACAAATGGTCTTATTTTGGTGGACAACGGCGGACGGCCGTGTCCCGGTTCTACACTCTACCTGTTTTTCATTTCTTTCAACGGAAAGCTTACTGTCTTTCGGACTAAGCTAAAATGTACCGTATGACAAAATTCTGCGTGACGGAACATAAGGTATTTTCTGCGCGGGTGTGTCGTCACATCTGCCACCCCGCCTAGTTGGCCATTATCTAGAAGAGATAATGGTCACATGGTCCGTTCTGACGGCCGATAGGTGTGTTTCTCATAACAATTAGTTTTCGCGTTTTTATGCTACTATATACATATTCGTTCTCATGATATTCCTTCTTTCCTTTGCACGTAAAATTCAATTAATTACAATGATGCTACATATCATTTCTACATAAATTAACGTTTTCAGACATGGATTTTCTTCATAACAAATTGACAAATGTTCGCTCGCCTGGTGCGCTGCGCCTTGTAGATATCCGCTGCTTGGCCGTCGTATTCAAGCGACGGGTTACAGGGGGTTTGAAACGGGAGGGAGCATCTGGCAGTAGAGGTTCTCATCGGTTGGTTGTGGTGTCATCCTCGCGAACTGATCCCTAAGGCTTCACCGGGTTATTTACAATAGTTCAATGGTTACCATTGCACTTTAATTAAGTCTGCAGTTCAGTTGTTTTTTTACGATTGTTCAGAGTTTGTTGTTGAACTTCAATGTTGGGTTAGCCGTGTCCCTTTGACATAAATCAGCTGTATTTTGTTTGGCCTATAATATTATTACGCACCGTGTGGCGAAAAGGTTTGCGATTGCCACCGGATCTGTTGCATAATGCAGTCACTTGGTTTATCATGTTTAACTGCCTGCGCGGGGTGTCCAATTACCCGCTAACATATGTGCGCACACTTTCAAATCGTAGTGCGGAATGAACATTGTTGTTGTAACAAGAGCAAAATTTTATAGCGTCATTTTGCTTGTTTGGCTTTGACCTGGAATCCTCGAATTTGTAAAAGTCAATATCTCTGAATGAGTAATATATATTTGTAGCAAACTGTTACGCCCTTCGCTGTGTAGTTTGATGTATTCGTCTTCGCGCTGAAGTCTCGATTCTGGCTCGACCATTGATTGAGTTCTGTTGCATATCTGGCCCCATCAGAGGTCGAAAACAGCATGCTGCTCGTCTCCTCTTGGTAATATCTTTTGGCTTTACCTCAATCGACCATAGACACCCGCCGTTCAGCTACCCTCGCAATCCGCCTGCTTTCCTTTTCGCGCTGTACTAGGCATCATGGTATGCCCCATCTCAGCATCCGTTGTAATCACCTCGGTCGTCTTCGATGATCGGGAACTCGTCTCGTTGTCAATTCTTAGATGCTAGCTGCCCTACTTAGCAAGTGGTGAATTTATTTTTTTGTCATTATTTCATCAATTCTTTATTTTGTTTTGTTACTTTTTCCACTTGCTGTTTAAAATTACTGTTCACTCGCGTACGGGCTTCTTACATTCTATTTTCTACCCTACGCTTCTGCTTACAATCTAGGCCCGTATTTTTCTTCTTTTCGGATGACATAATCTGGTTTCTCTTCCCCTACTAAGACGTACATCATTTGTTTTATCCGATTTAACAAACATAACATTTCAATTGTGCATTGTTTACTTTTTTTATCGTACATTCTCTAACTTTGGTATTCGATGTTTTTTTTTGTTTTACATTAAAAATCATTTCGACACGTATCAATCCATTTATCTGTATTATGCATTTCTTTCCGCGTTAAAATATCCGTCTAACTTGTCTTGCCCATTATTAACCTTTTTTGCCTTTCTCCTAGAAAGGTATAGCAATCACTTGCAAAACCGAAGATATAAAAGTGCTCCAAAGGGCCGAATTGCATATATCACTCGACTCAGCTCGACGAGCTGAGCATTTTCTGTATGTGTGTGTGTGTGTGTATGTGTGTGTGTATGTGCAGATTTTTATTCTCACTCACTTTTCTCAGAGATGTTCACATTGCATTTGATTATAATCGAACTTAAGCAACCGTTATGTATTAAATCTACTATATAAAAATGGAATTCCGTAACGCTTGATCTTATTGATATTATTCCCTTCGCCTCTGAGATGTACAGTAACTACGTAAAAACATGCACAATTATGACTTTTTGTGCTGCATTTGCCTCTAAATCAGAATTCAAAGCGATGACATACGATTCTTTTTTTATTAAAATGTTTGTCATTGTCCAGAAAAGAAATTTGAGGAAAAATTTTTAGTATCTGATCACTAAAACTTGAGATATTATTCACGCAACTACGTAAAACATGCAAAATTATGAATTTGCCTATAAATCAAAATTTAAAGCGATGACATATGATTATTTTTCAATTAAAATGTTTGTCAATGTTCAGAAAAGACGTTTGGGGAAAAATTATTAGTATCTGATCACTAAAACTTGAAATATTATTCACAAAACTACGTAAAACTTGCAAAATAATGACTTTTTTTGCTAAATTTGCCTCTAAATCAAAATTTAGAGCAATGCCATATGATTCTTTTTTTATTAAAATGTTTGTCATTGTACAGAAAAGAAATTTGAGGAAAAATTTTCAGTATCTGATCACTAAAACTTGAGATATTATTCACAAAACTACGTAAAACATGCAAAATTATGACATTTTATGCTTATTTCGTCTCTAAACCAAATTCAAAGCGGTTATATGTGATTCTTTTTTCATTGAAATGTTAGTTGATATTCAGGAAAAACATTTCAGGAAAAATAATAAGTATCTAAACACTAAAATTTGAGATATTATTCTCAAAACTCCGTAAAACATGCATAATTATGACTTTTTATACTCAAATCGTCTCTAAATCTAAATCAAAATTCAATCATATGCCATGATTCTGGAAAGACATTTGAGGAAAAATAACAGGTATCTGATTACTAAAACTCAAGTTATTATTCACAAAACTACGTGAAGCATGCAAACTCATGATTTTTAATCTTGAACTTGCCTCTAAATCAAAATTTAAAACTATGATCTGTGATTTTTTTACAATGAAATGTTCGTTGAGGTTAGGGAAGTTATTTGAGGAAATCACATGAAAAATGGAAAACCATGATTTTTTTAATTTGTTTCAATCAGAATTCAAAGCGATATCATGTGATTTTTTTTAAATAATAAATCGTTTTTCCTACAACATTTGCAAATATTTTCTTGCAAAAAAAACTCATTTTTTGATTCAGTTCGAGTCGAGCATAACAATTTTACATTTCTGATATTTTCGTTGTTTTGTAAATAGTAACACATTACGGGATTCGACTCACTTCTTCACTTTTATTTTACTTTTATTCAAACTATATCTTGGGAGATTGATTGGAAGAAAGACTACATTTCATTGGTTTGAACATCGATCAAGGGGCGACTTCAGCATTAAAACTCATGCTTTTTTAATTTCTACGTAGTTTTGTGAACTAAAGCACAATTGTTAGTTATCAGAAAACCTTCACTTCTTCTCAGACGTGTTCCTTGGACACTAATAAACCTTTTTCAGTTTGAAAGAAAAAAACACATGTCATCTCTTTAGATTTCATTGTAGAGAAAAAACTGAGCATGGCTGGTCATGCTCATGCTCAATTCTTCTTACGTTAATTTCTTTCTTTAAAAAGAGACATGAAAAGAGGTTTTACTGTAAACGATTGTCGAATGGGCCGGTTTCAGGAAAATAGTCTAAAGTGGTATTTGACCAACAATTTCAATACTTCCGAAAGTGGAACTCCATACGTCATTTCGAAATTCTAAATGGTGACTTCAAGTTTACGTTCTGTGCGTTTTTAGAATATTGATGTACAGTCCCTCTACAATTATGGGTCAGTTAACGTGTTGCCTAAATGTTGAAAAATGAATATAACTTCATCACAAAAGTTATTTTATTGTTGTTAAAGCTTTATTATAAGTTATTTTATTAGGTCGTGATGTATTCTCATGCAAAAGTAATAAAAATAGCCAAAACATGGACTGACCCACAATTGTGCACCGCAAAACGTATCATTACTACAATTATGGGTGATTCACTTATTGCAACGAGCAGAATTATTGTTTTTAGTAACATATTCATTTCAATCGTATGAATGGGGCTACAATTGAGTTATAAAAAATACCACTGCCAATGAAAATTGTTCGGTTTCATGACAATGGACGTATTTGTGTAAAAGTGACCCATAATTGTAGCTGACCCATAATTGTGGAAGCACTGTAAACGATGCGAAATATTTTTGAAGTGAGTTGTGCTAATGCATCAATGAAATATAAAAAATGATTCTCAATTTTGAAACCTTTGATCCCGAGCATCACCGGGAACGTTCAACTAGTTGTTAATAAAACAACGAAAGTCTATTATCTCAAAGATTACATGACTTATTTGAACATAACTAGTGTCATACGAACGAGCCATCACTCAAACTTACAAATAACAAACCTAATAACAATTTGATATGTGGCTCAAAAGTTATGGAAAGAAAACAAATTCAGACTCTTTAAAACTATACCTGCTTTAATCGATATATGTGACCTCAACATAATTTAAATGTGGTATCGTACTATTTGAACGTTCCAAATTCATTGATTCCTTGCGATGTGTTCAAAGTCTGCAAATGCACGACGAATCGGCCATAGGATATGATCAAAGACAAAAAACAAATCGTTTAAAATGATTGGTTTTATCGAAATGACAACATCTTTGACTTTTGGCTTTTGTACATCGCCTTATTTATTTATTTATTTATTATTTTAACGAGGTTTTAACCATGTGTGGTCATTCGCCTCGAACGTACATCGCCTTAATTCTGAATTCTTTCATATTGGGTGGTATTCGGTCATTTTTAGCAGATTTTCTGGCATCAATCTGATACCGGAAATTCCCATATTGGGAGGTATTTAGTTATTTTTGTTGTTCTCCAGAAATTAAAAGTGGTCGTCTTTAAATTCAAAATGGTTTCCAGGGTCAATGTTTGGTTTCGATGCATCATCTCGATTGCGAAAATATCCATATTGAGTATGATTCGGTCATTTTCGAGTGTTTCCTAGAAGTTGCCATTTAGCAATTCAAAATGGTGCCTGAGGTCAATTGTTAGCTCATTGCATCATTTTGGTTCCAGAGATACTCATATTGGATGGTATTTGGTTATTTTAGGCTATTTTTCACAAACCGAAAGTCGCCATCTTGGATTTCAAAATGGTATTTAAAAAAATTTCTGGCCTCTGAGCGTCATTCTGCTTGAATGTTTTTCGAGGTAATATATATGTCCATAATTGTTCGACGCCCCTCCCTCTTTTGGAAGCACATGTTCCTGGGAAACAGCCGAAAATGATCGAATAACACCCAACAACGGAAGTCGCCATCTTAGAATTCAAAATGGTATCTGTGGTCGATTTTAGCTCCTGTGTATCATTCTAGATCCGGATATTGTTATATTGGATGGAAATCGACCATTTTTGGCTGTTTTCTAGAAACCGGAAGTTGCCTTCTTACAATCCAAAATGTTGCCTGAGGTCGATTATGGAACATATCTGTTACCTCTAAAAACATTCACCTGCCAAATTTGGTTCCATTTAGTTGGTTAGCTCTCGAGATGTGCAGAAATTTGTGTTTCATTTGTATGGAACCCCTCCCTTCCAGAAAATATATATATTACCCCTAAAAACATTAACATGCTTAATTTGGTTTCCTTTACTCAGTTAGTTCTCGAGATGTGCAGAAATTGTGTTTCATTTATATGGAACCCCTCCCTTCCAGAAAATATATATATTACCCCTAAAAACATTAACATGCTAAATTTGGTTTCCTTTACTCAGTTAGTTCTCGAGATGTGCAGAAATTTGTGTTTAATTTGTATGGCATCTCTCCCTTCCAAAAGAAGGAGGGGTGTCAAAACATTATGAACATATTTTTTACCACTAAAACATTTACCTGCCAAATTTGGTTTCATTTAGTTGATTAGTTCTCTAGATGTGCAGAAATTTGTGTTTCATTTGTATGGAACCCCTCTTTTCCAGAAAAGGGAGGGGCGTTCAACTATTATGGACAGATTTGTTACCTCTTAAAACATCCACATGCGAAATTTGGTTTAATTTGCATTCCATTTTCAAGAACACACCTTGAGTTGTGCAGAAATTAATGTTTCATTTGTATGGGACCCCTCCCTTCCAGAAGAGGAAGGGGTCTCAAACTATCATAGTAAACTTTATCGGCACCAAAAACCCCTACTTTTAAATGTTGACGTCGATCGGTTCGGTAGTTTTCGAGCCTATATGGATCAAACAGACAGACCGGACTGCATTTTTTTATATATCACATACATGTATAGATTGCAACATCAATATTTCAGAACCTAAAGAGTGAATATACATTTATTGGATTGAAGCGTTCATGTAAATCTATTTTTACAAATAAAAGTTTGAATCAGAAAGGCTGGGTCTGACCGCTAGGTGGATTAATTTAGGTTTTTTTTATGCCCGCACTGATTAACTCACTAATTTACTGAAAAAACTTGATTTAAACTTAATTTAATTTTGCCGGACAACTACCCTGCGAAGCTTACCCGTGTAGACTCCGCCAGGACCTGTGATAAATCGAAATAAAACACCAGAGTCCTGTCCGCATTGCCATTCGGCCATGCAGAACGCTTGATGAAACAAGATTAAATTTATTAAAATAATTCAACTTAATTCTACTCTATCAAAAGAATCGGAGAGAAACAATTCTCTTGTCCAATTCTTCGTCCTGTCCTTGTCAATCCTAACACTTCTAATTAATTAGATATACATTTGTATCTTCCGTCTCGCTCAATTTACTCGCGGACAGGCGTCACTTACTCAATCGTAAATCGTTCGGTATTTATTATTATTATTATTATTTTAGGTTATTTGCCATGTGGCCGTCATCATTTCGTTCTCATCGGAAACGGAGCGTCGCATTTTGACTTCGAATGCTATAGAAAAATAATGAAGTATCGTTCTCCTGAAATAAGTAGAATTGCTACGTGCTTTATTAATCATACATGCGCGGCTATTATTCCAGAACCTGTCTGTGAGAACGGAATGTCGCGATTTATTCCTAATTCGAGGAACATGCATGGTCAAGAATATTCCTGTCCATGGGAATGTAATGCAAGACTTTATGAGAACCAAAAGTGTTTTTCTAATATCTTGGAAGGCCTGTTTACCAGTATTCAAAAGGTGGCCAAAGCTGGACGGATACGCTGGGCAGGGCACGTTGCAAGAATGCCGGACAACTACCCTGCGAAGATGGTGTTTGTCTCGAACCCGGCAGGAAGAAGACGACCAGGGGCGCAGCGAGCAAGATGGGTAGACCAGGTGGAGCGAGATCTGGCGGAGAGTACACGGTGTCCCAGGGATTGGAGAGCAGCAGCTAATAACCGAGTGAATTGGAGAAACTTTGTTTATCAGGCTATGACATGACGGAATGCCAAATAAATAAATAAATAATGGCGAGCCAAACTAACTGCTGCCGCAATGGACGACTGCGGGGAAGCAGTCCTTCCAGAGATTTCCGAATTTACTACGGAAATGGAGGAACATACTCTACAACCCTTTGAAGTTCTGTGTGATGTTAGCAACGAAGTTGCGGATGGTAAAGCTATCAACTTTTACTCTTTTTAGTTCAACGAAATCTCCGAAAGATCAACTTATGGGCTTGGTGACCAGCCATTGGGTGCGTACTCCCGGCTGACGGGTGGGAGTGAGAGATAGAAGTAGTCAAAATCAGTCATGATCAGTGGAAAATGATCCAGGAAACTGATTATTGGGTAAATTTGGATCTAGTGCTCGATAGAAATATTTTAGAGAAAAATTTTCTTCTAGAAAATTGTTACATACGATAAAGCATTTATTTTCATGATATAAAAATTAGGATGACAGAATTTTCGATGAAATAAAAAATCTAACTTTCTAATTTTTGTAGATAGGAATTAAATTTGTTCTACAATGTTGTAGTTCTGGTAATGTTAGGCAACTTTGTGGAAAAATTTTTGTTGGTCTTGAAAAAACCATTCCACAACTATTTTACTAAACCGCAATAGGTCAATAATCATTAGAAAAAACCCAAATTAATCCACCTAGCGGTGAGACCCAGTCTTTCTCATCCAAACTAATATTATGTTAAAATAGATTTACACGATTTAAGATCCTTAAATTGTCAAATACAATACAATGAAGGTATATCCACTCTTTGAGTACTAGAAAAATGATGTTATATACAAAGTAATAATTTAGGTATAGTATGTGATATTTGTGGTCCCCGTGGCCCTGTGGTTAGCGATGTCGGTCGGCTAGCTCTCCCACACGGTTGTGATATCGGGTTCGATTCCCGATCGAGTCGAGGATCTTTTCGAGCTGAAAGTTTTCTCGACTCAGCACTGGGGCACGGTATATCCTACACATGCAAAATGTGTCAAAACAATATCGATAACGAATTTTCTCAACTAATCTAGTTGATCGAGACCGCTATTAGCCCCAAGGCTAAGCGTGCGATATTGTTATGTGATATTTGACGTAATATTTGTGCTAAAAAAAGTGAAATGATAGAAATGACTTTTAATTTCAACTTCAATCCCGAGCAAGGCCGCAAGCATTGAAATAGTACAATATCAATTTTAAATGATGTTGAGGCCACATATTTTGATCGTAGCTATAGTTTTAAACAGTCTCCGGGTTACGTTTCTTTCTATAACTTTCAAACCACCATGTTTAAACATTATGAAATTCATTGTTTAGGAGTTTAAAAGCCCATTAATTTGAATTAAATTATGCTCATAGCTTCTTAGATAAAAGAGCGATTTTCACATTGCACATACACACGTACAGACCCACACACACATATACACCTATACATGCAGAAAATGCTCGATTCGTCGAACTGAGTCGAGTGGTATATGACATTCGGCCATTTGGATCACTTTTCTACCTCTTAATTAGCCAGTGATCGTTAGGAAAAAGTCAATATGTTTACTTTCATTATGTAATTTCACATTTTTATGAACAACGGACAAAGTTACAATTCGATTACAATGAAATTCAATGGCAACCTATGGGGCAACTAGACCTTTCATTTGACACTAATTTTATGAAAATCGGTACAGCCATCTCTGAGAAAAATGAGTGAGTTTAATCAACCTCAGGATAACTTTTCTTTACATAACTTTTGAACCATATGTTCAATCATTACGAAATTTAAAATTTAAGGGTTTGGAGACAGCCCGATCATTTGAAACTAGTTTTATTGAAATCGGTTACGTTGTTTCTGAGATATTGATGTTTCGTGATTTTTACATTTTGATACATAACCTCTAAACTAAAAATCCGATTACAATGGAATTCAATAGCAACGTATGGCGCAACTAGACCTTTCATTTGCAATTAATTTTATGAAAATCGGTCCAGCCATCTCTGAAAAAAGTGAGTGACAAAAAAAGTTGCACATACGCACACGCACACACACACACACACACACACACACACACACACACACACACACACGGTTGGTGTTAATTTTAAGACAGCGGCCGGCGCCCCATCATTTTGATTCCAAAACCGCACCAGTGACATGCGGACGCTAGAAGTTAGCAGCTGAAAGGAGGAAAGACAAAAGAGTACCGGTCATCTCGTGCCGGTTTCACTCGTAATGCTGGTGGCTGTAAGTAATACATGGCTACTGCAAAATACTAAAATGACTGGAATTCTGGACGGACTAACCAGTAAACGAGAATAATCGGCAACTGCCACCTTTTGGTGCCTCGAAGTTTTATAATAGAAGCGGTTAATTGAATTTTCTGTTTTACAAAATGCTGCTGCTAGCGGAAAAAAAACCTTGCAAAAATGCATGTTTGTGCTGGTGTTAATATTACGACAGCGGCCGGCGCAGCTTTTAAGAAAAAAATTTTCCTTACCATCCCATCATCTACTTAGCTCCTCCTTCTTTCTAATTATCTGACGAAGCCTTGGTATAAAACGTACCGTTCGAACATTTCACCCCATCAGTTTCATTACTAAACCGTACCGGTTACATACGGACGCTAGGTGTTAGCAGCTGAAAGGAGGAAAAACAAAATAGTACCGGTCATCTCGTGCCGGTTTCACCCGTAATGCTGGTGGCTACTGCAAAATACTAAAATGGCTGGAATTCTGGACGGAATAACCAGTAAACAAATGTAATCGGCAACTGCCACCTTTTGGTGCCTCGAAGTTTAATAATAGAAGCGGTTAATTGAATTTTCTGTTTTACAAAATGCTGCTGCTAGCGGAAAAAACCTTGCAAAAATGCATGTTTGTGTTGGTGTTTTTTACGATAGCGCTAGGTGTTACCAGCTGAAAGGAGGAAAAACAAAATAGTATCGGTCATCTCGTGCCGGTTTCACCCGTAATGCTGGTGGCTACTGCAAAATACTAAAATGGCTGGAATTTTGGACGGAATAACCAGTAGACAAGAATAATCGGCAACTGGCACCTTTTTGTGCCTCGAAGTTTTATAATAGAAGCGGTTAATTGTATTTTTTGTTTTACAAAATGCTGCTGCTAGAGGAAAAAACCTTGCAAAAATGCATGTTTGTGTTGGTGTCAATTTTACGACAGCGCTAGGTGTTAGCAGCTGAAAGGAGGAAAAACAAAAGAGTACCGGTCATCTCGTGCCGATTTCACCCGTAATGCTGGTGGCTGTTAGTAATACATGGCTACTGCAAAATACTAAAATTACTGGAATTCTGGACAGACTAACCAGTAAACAAGAATAATCGGAAACTGGCACCTTTTGGTGCCTTTAAGTTTTGTGAAAGAAGCGTAGCATTTCCCTCTACTATTTGTTTTAATGGAATATAAGAATACGGTAGTCAACGTCATGCGGTCGTGTCTTGAATACCACCCTCCTACTTTTTTCTTCCCCTTCCAATATTCAAAATTTTTGAATTTTGGGGAGGGGGGGTGACATAAAATGAAAAATTTGTAACGGCCTAATAAGTTTTTTTTATTTTAGGATACAGATCTCGAAAATATTTCCGACCAGCAAATCACACCCAAGACACTAAAATAAGCGAATAACACAAACCACCTCAAGCTAGGAAACGAGATCAGTAGCACTGGCTGGAATGACGGCCGCACTAGACAAAATGGCAAGTGTGGACAGTTTCCAAACATTTGGGAACTTTGTTGCAGAAGAATTGAGAAAAATTCCTAACGAAAAAAACCCAAACAAGGTCTAACGAAAGCTAACGAGAAATATGATGGATTACATAGATGAGTTAGAGCAGGAGTAATTTTGCTCCGTTTATTTCTATTATGCATTTACCGACCGATTTGCATACCTTTGTTACTAGTGTACTTTCGTTATCAGTGTAATAAACATAATAGTCGAAAATACTGTTCCTTTGTTTATATGACAAAAAAAATATTGGCGTAACTACGGGGGAGCTAGAGGGTTCTATAGCCCCCCTAGGATTTCTGTAGCCCTCCCTAGAGTTGAGTACTTCCCAAACTTATCGTCAAACATTTGACTCAGTCTTTCTCTTCGCTAGGCCTAGTCTATCGTCCCCTTTCCTTTCCCATTTAAACTATCTATTTGCTCTCCCTACTGTGCGATCTGAAACATCTTTCATTTACGATCTGAATTTACCGGTCAATTCTTTAGGGTCTCTGCCCTCATTTTCGGTCTCATGCGCATGGACAATCTCTAAGTACGTACTCACTCAGTGTTGTTTCATTGGTTGGTTTTACCGTCGGTCCGTCGGTTACTAAATTGCCTCCTGGGGCCAAAATCGGGTCCTCCACGTTCGTTATAGGCTCTGCACTGCTGCTGCTGGGAGGTTCTATTAATCCTTATTTTTTCTCCCTCTCTGAGTGAGATTGAGTGAGATTAAGCAGTCTCCAGAACACGTTTCTTTCTGTAACTTCTAAACCATATGTTCAATCTTCATAAAATTCAAAAGTTGAGGGTTTTTAAATAGCCCGTTTATTTGAAACCAATTTTGTTCAAATCGGTTGTGTAGTTTCTGAGATATTGATGTTTCGTCATTTTTACATTTTAATACATAACCTCTAAACTAGAAATCAGATTACAATTAAATTCAATAGGGTCTTATAGGGCAACTAGACCTTTCATTTGCAATCGATTTCATTGAAATCGATTCAGCCATCTCGGGGAAAATCGAGTGAAAATGGGAGAGCGTTACACACACACATGCAGAAAATGCTCAGCTCGTCGAACTGAGTCGAGTGGTATACGACATTCGGCCCTTTTGAGCACTTGTATACCTTTAGTTTTTGCAGTGATTGCTATACCTTTCTAGGAGAAAGGCAAAAAGTGATATGATAGAAACGACTTTTAATTTCAACTTCAATCCCGAGCAAGGCCGCAAACATTGAAATAGTACAATATCAAATTTAAATGATGTTGAGGCCACATATTTTGATCGTAGCTATAGTTTTAAACAGTCTGCGGGTTTCATTTCTTTCTATAACTTTCAGACCACATGTTTAAACATTATGAAATTCATTGTTTAAGGGTTTGAAAGCCCATTTATTTGAAATCAACTATGTTCATAGCTTCTGAGATATAAGAGCATTTTTCACATTCTGACGCAGCGTCAAAACTAAAAGTTTGATTACAATGAAATTCAATAGCAACCTAAGCGGCAAATAGACCCTTCATTTGACACCAAGATAGAAAGAATCGGTCAGACCATTTCTGAGAAAAGTGAGTGCGAAAGAAAGGTGCACATACACACGTACACACCCACACACAAACATATACACTTATACATGCATATATGCAGAAAATGCTCGATTCGTCAAACTGAGTTGAGTAATATATGACATTTGGCCATTTCAATCGTTTTTCTACCTTTTAATTAGCCAGTGATCGTTAGGAGAAAGTCAATATGTTTACTTTCATTATGTGATTTCACATTTTTATGAACAACGGACACAGTTACAATCCGATTGCAATGAAATTTAATGGCAACCTATGGGGCAACTAGACCTTTCATTTGACACTAATTTTGTGAAAATCGGTTCAGCCATCACTGAGAAAAATGAGTGAGTTTAAACAACCTCAGGATAACTTTTCTTTACATAACTTTTGAACCATATGTTCAATCATAACGAAATTCAAAAGTTAAGGGTTCTGGGGACAGCCCAATCATTTGAAACCAGTTTTATTGAAATCGGTTGTGTGGTTTCTGAGATATTGATGTTTCGTGATTTTTACATTTTGATACATAACCTATAAACTAAAAATCCGATTAGGTGTCGTTGAATATTCTTGAATTTATTTTTTTCGAATTGTGTTTGATAAATGGAGTCGTGAGTCAAGTCAGGTCAAAAGTAAAGTTGCTGGTTGAGCAAGGGTCAGCCCCGCAATTGTGGATTCAGACAAGAAGTCATGAAGTGCAGGTGACCGATAGGCAATTAACTGTGCCGATTGTGGACTGTCCGCACCGGGAAGGATGAGTAAAATTAGCGACTTGTGTATGATGTGTTTTATTAATGGTGGTGAGTTGAGTGCACTGGACGAGGGTGCTTTTATGGTGCGGCCTAAATTTCAGCAGCAGTCAGCGAAATTGAAGTTTTTGTTAAAAGTTGAGTTCGGTTATGAAACTGAATGCAAAATCGGTACAGGCTGAAAAAAATTCGTCCCGTGAAAAAAAGAACAATAACATGATTTGCAGCAATAAAAATGGTCGCAACTAGGCGTAAATTGGACTAAATGAATTTAGTGTACCTTTTTAGTGAAAGTGTGGCTGTGGGTAAAAAAGTAATATGCACGACCAAACAGAAAAAATTGCAAACCAGCGATCAGTAATCTTTGTGGTGTTAGTGTATAATATCGTTGGTTACCATACCGGTTGCCGTTACTATTCTGTGCGATAATACACGCACCAACACTGCGGTTCAGGGGTGAGACTGGAAATAAAAGATAAGTTTTGGTGTTTATGCGATGTGATGTTTTATGTTTCATTTTATGTTGTGGTACTATATTTTGTTTTGTTTTGTGATGTTTCGTATCGCATGCACTACTGCTGAACAAAAGGTGCTGAGGTGCTGAGAGTAAATTGGATTGAATGAGTTTGACGCTGCTTCGAAGTGAATAATGAGTTGATGAATCTGTGTGCAATATAATGCCGAACTTGATGTTGAACCTTTTTATGATTTTTTTAGCTTTTGAATAATTACTCTGCTCCCAGACAGAGTTTTGACAAATATGTTATATGTTCAAGTTCAAAAATATAAAACCAATCATGATTACTTTAGCTTTTCGAGAGTAAATTAGGAATTTTATGTTGTAAATAGTGTTAATGCACTTTTGTCTAATATTTGGGCTTTGGATACATGAATGTTGCCATGTGTTTGATATTTTGTTAAAGAAACAGGAGATATAAACCACTTCTTAGTATAAATGGAACTCAAATTTGTTTCCTAACTCATATTCCTTTCGGAGAGCGAGTAATGGCGCTATAACCATAAGCAAAAATGCTAGGACTAGAGTTAGTACTCAAGTTCCAACCGTAACAGTTGAAGCGAGTAAAGGCGCTATATCCTTGGTTTTGAAACCCGAACATAAGGAGGAAATACCTATGTTCCAACCCAGGAGATTGGTCAACAAAGGAGTGTATATTCTTAGCTTTATCACTCCCAACGAATTAGGTATATTACTTCTTACATACGGATCGGTTGGTACGGATTGTCCCCGATCTTAGATTATATTGTATTATATTGCGCTACACAGTAGGCCTGGCCGTTGACAAGAAAAATGTATGGAAATCTTTTTTTAAATGATGGATATCATTTTCCAGGATCCTTTCAAGTACTGGCTGTGTTAGTGTAGACTAGACTAGACTAGATAAACTCTAAACTAAAAATCCAATTACAATGAAATTCAATAGCAACCTATGGCGCAACTATACCTTTCACTTGCAATTAATTTTATGAAAATCGGTCCAGCCATCTCTGAGAAAAGTGAGTGAGAAAAAAAGTTGCACATACACACACACATACACACATACACACATACATACATACATACAGAAAATGCTCAGTTCGTCGAAAGAAGTCGAGTGGTATATGACATTCCATTGGGACCACTTTCATACCTTCGGTTTTTCCAGTGATTGCTATACCTTCCTAGGAGAAAGGCAAAAAAACCAAAGGTATAGAAGTACTCCAAAGGGTCGAATCTCGTATATCAATCGACTTAGTTCGACGAGCTGAGCATTTTCTGTATGTGTTTGTGTGTGTATGTGTGTGTGTATGTATGTAACGGCCTCCCAATCTCACTCGATTTTCTCAGAAATGGCTGGACCGATTTTCATGAAACTAATTGCAAATGAAAGGTCTAGTTGCCCCATTTGTAAAATAATTTTATAATGATTGGACATGTAGTTTAAAAGTTATGCAAAGACACGTGTTTCAAACACTGTTTAAACTCACTCACTTTTCTCAGAGATGGCTGGACCGATTTTCACAAAATTAGTGTCATATGGAAGGTCTCTTTGTCCCATAAGACCCTATTGAATTTTATTGTTATTGGACTTTAACTTTGTCCGTTATGTATAATAATGTGAAATCAGGCTATGACAACAAACATGTTTCTAAGACTGTTTGTACTCACCCACTTTTCTCACAGATGGATGGACCGATTTTCACAAAATAAGTTGCAATAAAAAGGTCTAGTAGCTTGATAGAACCCTATTGAATTTTATTATAAGCGGACTGTAACTTTGTCTGTTATGTATCAAAATGTAAAAGTTATGAAACTCCATTGTCTCAGAAACTACACAACCGATTTGAACAAAATAGGTATCAAATGAACGGGCTGTCTTTAAAACCCCTAAATTACGAATTTTATGATGATTGAACATGTAGTTTGAAGGTTATGAAAAGAAACGTGTTCAGAAAACTTTATCAAATTTACTCGTTTTGCCAAAGATGGCATCACTGATTTCAACAATCTTAGTTTTAAATTAAAGGTTTAGTTGCTTTATGGCAAGTTGACAAAATCGAAAAAATGCTGCTCTAAAGCTCATAATAGTTGCCCTAGAATGTAAAAAATTCACAGGAAAAGCTATAATTTTTCATTTTTTCTTAGTTTGACCTTCGGGGCAACATTTGTGTTGACCAGTGTAATCGGACTTTTATTTATCCATTATGTGTTAAATTGTAAAAATATTGAAAATCTCTTCTTTCAAAGGTTACACGACTTGTTTAAAGAAAACAGGTGTCGCAAATTCGGTTTTCAAAATGAAGTATGAAGTTGATTCCTGGTCTCTGAGCATCATCCCGATTACTGAAAAACTCACATTGGGTAATGTTTGTCCCTTTTAGACTGGTAGAAACCGGAAGCTACTGACTAGAAATTTAAAATGGCGTCTGAATATGATTTCTGGCCTCATGGTAACATACCGCTTCTCCAAATCGTATTGGATGATATTTGTCACTTTAGGCTGTTGATCGGAAACTGTCGCCATCTTCGCCATAGAAATACCCAGATTAGGCAGTTCGGCAATTTTATGATGGATTTTATGATTATCAGGCAACCAGAAGTGGTCATCTGAATTGAAAATTGGGTTTTAGGTCGGATTCTGGCCACTGGGTATAATCCAAGTTTTAAGAACCCATATTGATTGGTATTTGGCCATTCATTAGATGCCTCTCAGAAACGTTCAGTAATATCAACTGCGTTAAAGAATTTCAATTTCACTGAAAAGATCATTCAAATTAATGTATAAGGAACAACATTTAATTATACATTATTTGATATCTACTGACTAACGTTGACTTAAAGAATCTGAATATTTATAGGCAGTATATGAGTACAGATCGATTATACCACAATCAAAAACAAAATCGCATCATATAGTTGAAAGAATTTAATGTTATTTTCATCGTGCGTCTTGAACTGTCCTACAGATCAGACGTTTTTTCGGTTGCTTGTGGACTGGTCTTTGACTGCCTATAGCTTCAAAGTTTGTGTTTTGTCAGTGTGTCTTTTAAAGACTACCTGAAAGTTATTTCCCATCAGTCTTTCTCAAGACTACCTACTTTTGAATTTAACATTTGTTTTAACTTTTTTCGTATCACCTGAAATGGCTGGACGGAAAAAGAAACCTCGCATCGCTGCGGGGAGGAAAAGAGAGGCATCTCTTTCTGACACTTCGAGTGTCTGTAGTGACAAACCTTTTGATATTTTGCCTGAGCAAGAAGCTGGTGAAATGGAAGTTATTAATAATGAAACTATACAAAATATAAAATCTTTAAAAAAGGAGAAAGTTCCACCTATTGTGGTAACTATTTCTTCTGAATTTAATATATTCAAAAAGGAACTTTCAACGTTTGTTTCTGACGTTAAAGTTACCTATCAAATTGGCCGTAGAGGTGAATGCCGCTTATTAGCCGACTCAGTAAAGGGTCGTGATCGTCTTGTTCAGTATTTAACTGACAAGATGTACAAATTTTTTACATATGACACCAAGAACGCCGAGCCGTTCAAGGTTGTCTTGAAAGGTCTCACCAACGATCAAACCGTTGATGAGATCAAACTTACTTTAACAGAATTACTTGGCATAGCCCCTACCCAAGTAATTCTAATGAAACAAAAATCACGAAGCGAAAACAGTCAGAGAACTGGAATTTCCCTTGTTAATTATTTAATTCATTTTCACCGCAATGACGTTAACAACTTAAATTTTTTTGAAAAAGCACATGCTTTGTATGATGTGCGTGTAAAGTGGGAAATTTATAGGAAGTATGGCGGAGGTGAAAAGCATATCACCCAATGCCGTACTTGCCAACGTTATGGCCATGGTTTTAAATTCTGTAACATGGACCAAAAATGTCTTAATTGTGGAGACTCTTCTCAAAAAAAGGACACCTGTCCTGTGGAAGAGAGTAAAAATTTTCGCTGTGCGGATTGTAACGGCAACCATATGTCAAATTTTTATCAATGCCCAGTCCGTTTAGCAATTGTTAAGGCAAGGCAAGGTAAACAAAATTCAATTTCTCAATTAAAACCAACTTGAAAACGAAATTCTCCAAGCGTACCAGTGACGCATAGTTTACCTACTCCTTTGCATACCCGTTTAACTTATGCACAGGTTACAGGTAGTTCGAACTTTATACCGCCTAGTGTTGGTAGTTCGAAAATGACCGTTAATATGGGTAAGCAAAACACGCTAGAAAATAATTGTACACCTATCACTCCAGCTAATATTGCTGCCGAAAATATTTTTTCTAATGTCAACTGCCTGGGGCCTATTACGGCAGGTAAACTTTCTTTTTTGCAACAGGCAATGTTCGTTCTTATGAACGCCATGTTGCAGGCAAAATCAATGTTTGAAGCCATTCCAATAGGCACAAATTTTACTATTAAAATTGTTTCTAATTTAAAATTTAGCAATGATTTTAAATAAAAATATATGAGGAAAAAAAAATTTAAATAAAACAATTAAAATATTAAATTGGAATGCTCGCTCATTGAAGGCCAATGAGAATGAGCTTTTTAATTTTTTAACAGTAAATAATGTGCATATTGCAATTATTACTGAAACATTTTTGAAACCTAACATAAAATTAAAATATGATCCCAATTACGTGGTTCATAGACATGATAGGATTCAGGGTTCCGGCGGTGGAGTTGCAATTGTTATTCATCGCCGAATCAAACATCGTGCTCTTCCCCATCTTGAGACGAAAGTTATTGAAACTTTGGGAATTGAAGTTCAAACTGAACTTGGGATTTTATTTATTGCCGCAGCATATTTACCATTTCAATGCACACGCGAGCTCAAAAATTATTTTAAAGGTGATTTACAAAAACTCACCAGAAATAGTTCGAAATTTTTCATAATCGGCGATTTTAACGCTAAACATCGTTCATGGAATAATTCTCAAAGTAATTCCAATGGCAAAATTTTATTCAATGATTGTTCTTCAGGATACTATTCTATTTTGTCTCCGAATAGTCCTACATGCTTTTCTTCTGTAAGAAACCCTTCAACAATTGATTTGGTGCTAACAGTTAAAAGTCATGTATGTAGTGATTTGATCACACATGCTGACTTTGATTCTGACCATCTTCCAATAACTTTTTCTTGATCACATGAATCAGTTTTAAACCCTATGAGCTCTGTTTTTAATTATAACAAGGCTAATTGGGAAAGATACAAAACTCATATTGAGAGAAATTTCAATAATGAGCTTGATTTGCAAAACGAAGTGAATATTGATTCCGCTTTGGAAGCATTAAAATGTGCAATTGTTGATGCCAGGAATTATTCTGTTCCAAAGGCTCAAGTGAAATTCGATTCATCAATAATTGTCGAAAATCTTTAACTTCTAATTCGTTTGAAAAATGTCTGCAGACGTCAATATCAACGTTCTCGTGCCCCGTTTTTAATACTATTTATAAAGATTTACAGAAAGAGATTAAACAAAGATTTACTCTTCTGAGAAATCAAAATTTTGAGACTAAAGTTGAAAAATTGAAACCATATTCAAAACTATTTTGGAAGCTGTCGAAGATTCTTAAGAAACCTTCGAAGCCTATTCCAGTTTTAAAAGATGGTGAACGTTTTCTTGTATCCAATGAACAAAAGGCTCAAAGACTTGCTCAGCAGTTTGAGAGTGTTCATAACTCAAATTTGAATTTTGTGAGTCCAATTGAAAATGAAGTCACACGTCAATTCGATTTAATTTCTTCCCAGAATTTTTTACCTGCAGAAATAATTGAAACTAACTTGAATGAGATTAAATCAATTATTAAAAATTTCAAAAATATGAAAGCACCTGGTGACGATGGAATCTTTAATATACTAATCAAATATCTCCCTGAGAGCACAATGGAATTTTTAGTGAAAATTTTCAATTGCTGCTTCAAAATTGCATATTTTCCCAAATTATGGAAAAATGCAAAAATTACTCCCATTTTAAAACCGGATAAGAACCCAGCTGAAGTTTCAAGTTATCGACCAATCAGTTTGCTTTCTTCAATAAGTAAACTGTTTGAGAGAATTATTCTTAACAGAATGATGTCACACATCAACGAAAATTCAATTTTTGCAAATGAACAGTTTGGATTTCGCCATGGGCATTCCACAACTCATCAATTGCTCAGAGTTACTAATATGATACGAGCTAACAAATCTGAAGGTTATTCCACTGGAGCTGCTCTTTTAGACATATAAAAAGCATTCGACAGTGTTTGGCATAAAGGTTTGATTGAGAAATTGCAAACTTTTAATTTTCCAATTTTCCTTATCAAAATTTTAAAAAATTATCTTACTGATCGAACTCTGCAGGTTGTCTATCAGAATTCAAAATCTGATAGATTTCCTGTCAGAGCAGGTGTACCTCAAGGTTCAGTCTTGGGTCCAGTCCTGTACAACATATTCACTTCAGATCTTCCTGATTTGCCTCCAGGATGCACAAAGTCATTGTTCTGCGATGACACAAGCATTTCCGTAAAAGGAAAAAGTCTTCGTGTCATATGCAGTCGATTGCAGAAAAGTTTAGATATTTTTTCTTCCTACTTGCAAAAGTGGAAAATCTCTCCCAATGCTTCTAAAACTCAAATGATAATTTTTCCGCATAAGCCTAGGGCCAGCGTTGTTGAACTCGCTCGCAAAAAGCATGCGATACTCCAAGTGGCGTTCTCGCCGCTACCAAAATCTCACACTAGAGATACTCCTGTCGTACTGTTTCTCGTTCTCTTTTACTTTTTTTATTTCACACTACCGAGCGTTGATGCTTGCGAGTTTTCTCACACACACTCTCGCTCGTGTACTTTCCCACTCGCGAGTACCTCCCTTTCTCGCGAGCACAACCAGCGGAGGTGATTATTAAGACCGTCAAAACGCATTATGACGATACGGAGTGACAAGGCACGACGAAGCGGAGTGGCAAAAAGAATATTTCGACGAGTAGGCAGGGATGCCACATATACAGATTTATCAGTTCTTATACAGATTTTTTGTGTATTTTTCATACAGATATCTGTATATACAAATTACAGATTTTCTAGAAATAGTACAGAACTATACAGTTTTTTTTTTTGATTTTCATGAGGTCGCGAAATGAACTTTTCGATATAGTTGAAAATCGAAAATGAACTCAAATGCTATTGAGCGTGTTAGAGTTTTCATTATATTTATATGTTACGCGTAAACGTGTGCATAAATGAGTCAATGAACAAACTATGTTGCGTTTTTTTCTTCTAAGGGATATGTTGAGTAAATATGCAGAATTTTATACAGATTGAAATATCACCAAGGAGATTTCCTGAGATTCGAAATACAGATAAAAATGTGGCATCACTGCGAGTAGGTATTCCGATACCCTACACGTTCAAGCATGCGATTCTATATAGATTTATCACCCCACTTTCGGCTGTCGGTGCACGATGCAAAACTGCTTGGCATCAGTTCAGCGATTGACAAACCGCATGCGTGAGTCGGTGAACGAAGCATTTTCGTTTTCGGGCACATTTTTTCAAGCACTCCTAGTCAAGTACTCTTATTCGAGTACTCGCGTACTCGGCGTGAGTAAAAAGATAGAAGAGAATTTGCGAGCGGTTGTATGCTGGCTGCTGCTCTGGCAAGTGCGTGAATAATAAAGAGTGTCTCGAAGGTGTGTGTGCGAACGACTGGAGAAGCGTAGCACACATCTAATTCTCAAGCAGAAAGGAGTGGATATGTTATGCTTCTCGCTCGTTTAGCAACGCTGCCTAGGGCTTCTTTCCTCAAGCCAAACAATAATCACGTTGTCAAGATGAATGGGGTTATTTTAAGTTGGTCCGACAAGGTTAAGTACTTGGGACTAATTTATGATAAAAAACTTATTTTCAAAGAGCACATTGAGAGTATACAAGCCAAGTGCATCAAATATACGAGATGTTTATATCCTCTCATTAACAGGAATTCTAAACTTTGTTTAAAGAACAAACTTTTGATTTACAAACAAATTTTTAGACCAGCAATGCTTTATGCTGTACCGATCTGGTCAAGTTGCTGTTCAACATGGAAGAAAACGCTCCAAAGGATTCAGAATAAAATTCTGAAAATGATTTTGAAGCGTCCTCCTTGGTTTGGTACACTCGAATTACATAGACTTACTGGTGTTGAACCATTAGAAGCTATGTCAAATAAAATTATTAACAATTTTCGACAAAAATCGTTGCAATCCTCAATTGCTACGATAAGCTCTCTTTATAGCCAATAAGTTAGCAATTAAGTTAGTTGTAAGTTTACTTCCCCTTTTCTGACAAGTAGGTTTAAATCCCTACAAATGATAAGTCCTAATTGCGAAAGCAAACAAATCCTAACAATTAAAATTACAAATTTCTAACAGTGTTGAGAAGTCACCATTTGTGATTGGACACACATACTCATTATTTACTTATATTTATTATAAATACTTAAGCTACTAACAAATCCCCCCTTAAAAAAAAAAAAAAAAAAAAAAAAAAAAACTCTGTCGGTTGGTGCGACAAGAGATGCCAACTATCAAGCATATATTCATATCGTCAGTTTCGTGCAACACTGGCACAACTCAAAAAACATAGTTTCGAGAAAAACGCGTTTGAAAATTTGCGTCAAAAATTTATTTTTCCGATTTTCAAAAAAACTTTGAAGTTTGAGATTACCAATCCTTATTAAACACCTTCGGGTCTATCATGCACATATTACGTGCTCCCGTTGTCCAAGTTAAAACCTTATTTTTACTAACTTTATGGAGAAATTTCGATTTGTGCAGCAAAGGCACTTCTACTCATAACTCTGGAATTTTTGTGATTTTCGAAATGGGATTTCGTGTGATGAAACTTAACAGTATTTGGCATCGTTTGCTATCAATGATATGTTAAATTTTAAATGTTCGGTATAGTTGTCCAGCAGAAATAATCAAGGTGTATTTTTTTAGTGTTGGAGTAAATCTATTCTAACAAATTATAAGTTCGAAGGAAAAAGGCTGGGTCTCACCGCTAGGTTGATTAATTTAGGTTTTAAATATTAAAGTGAAACTTTATTCGAAGCATGCAAATATTTTGTAACTAATATTTACAAACAAATATTACGTATAAATTCTATGTACATGTACTCGCTACGTGAAATTCAGGCCAAATGTAACTGGCCCGCCTTTCTGCACCCCGATGCTAAGTGGGTGGCTTAAGCGTCACTCTCCTAAGAGAGACCACCCACCACGATGATTGCCCAGCAGTCGGCCGACTCTAATACCTAACACGGTACTCCGCAAAAATAATCACGTCTGATGACCTTGCGCACTCATTAAACCCCGTGCCTTCAAGCAACGGTTAAACTACTGGCTAGACAAACCGGGAGAGTTATTGTCATCACGGGCAAGGCCCTACACTTTAACCCGTCTGCCCACCGATAAGAATCGGGAGAGATCGTGGCTGATTTCAGGGTCAGCCTCCCCAGTACAAAATCTACACAAAAAAACTACAGGACAACGTCACGCGGACCGCATGAAAACCGCTCCCGAGACACTAAGAGGAATAACGCACAATATTATCAAAAGTCACAAGTGCGGTGGTACAAATTACATGGGGTTTATTCAGTACTTTCCAAACTTATCGTCAAACATTTGACTCAGTCTTTCTCTTCGCTAGGCCTTGTCTATCGTTCCCTTTCCTTTCCCATTAAAACTATCTATTTGCTCTCCCTACTGTGCGATCTAAAACATCTTTCATTCACGATCTGAATTTACCGGTCAATTCTTTAGGGTCTCTGCCCTCATTTTCGGTCTCATGCGCATGGACAATCTCTAAGTACGTACTCAGTGTTGTTTCATTGGTTGGTTTTACCGTCGATCCATCGGTTACTCAATTGCCTCCAAATCAGATAAGGGGAAAGGGTTCTGTAGGAAATTAGCACCAAAGTACGAGCCAGCAATAGTGCGGAAAGTTTTGGGTTCTAACACTTACGAATTGGAAGATTTGTCAGGGAAAAGGTTTGGTGTCTATTTTGCCAATTGGCTGAAAAAGATGCATTCTTCTCATCTTAGCAAATGAGTGGAAATAAATATGGTTTTTAAGCTATGAACCTTCGAAAGGATTGACCACAGATTACGATGAAGAAGAAAACACCGCAAGGGTCATAAGCATCTTAAAGCCATTCTTGACGGACTCGTGCAAGCAACACTTCGGTTTAGCCTGCACTGAGGTTTCCAAGTTTGAGCGTGAATCTTATCACGGTTCAGCCAGCTATGAATAAGCTTCACTGAAGTGGCGATTAAGTGGACGACCTACGAACGGTTTGCTACACAAAGATCAGAAACTGACCATCATCATAAGAAACCGGTGTACCGGTTGTAAATATTTTGTATATAGTAGTTATAAGTGTGTCAAGGGCCTACTACCCTAACCCTTACTACTAGTATTAGTATTTGTATTATAGTGTTACTTCCTAAACTAAATTTCTCACCTTCATCCCACGACGGTTGGGCATACTTTCCTCCCTCCGAGGGAATATTTGCGTAAGTAAAATCAACATAAATAACAGCAGCATACTTCCTTTCCTCTATAGGAATAATTGCATAGTGTAGATATTAATAAATTGTAAATAGTTCCTCATGGTCGTAGCAACTAACACCATATAGCTGTAAGAAACAATGAATAATTAATTGCTGTTTATTTAGCTGTGTGATGAGTAACCACGTTTAGTCGGTCATTCATTGTAGCTTGTTCTAGAAAATAGTCTATAGGCAAATAAGATTTCAAGCCTTTTCGCCTATTCCATGATCCTGCTGTAGCATTGTCCTGAATTTAGTTTGTGTTCCTTTTGATTTTCCATAGTATAGTACTTTTTCTTTTGCTCATCTTTAGTTTAGTAGTTTTTCCCTTTGATTTCCTCAAGGGTAGTAATTCTCCGTTTGATCTCCTTTAGTTTAGTAGTTTATCCCTTCGATTTCATTTAGGTTGGTAGTTTTCTTGTTCACTTTCTTATCATGTAGTGTAATTTTTAAAAAACATTTCATTTGCCAATTTATTGCCTTTAGTTGTAGATGATCATTCCTGTCCAATAGTTTTCTCCGGTTACGTCTTAAATCCTGTTTTCTTCTACCAATTCCTGCATGTCGTCCAATTTTATTTCTATGTTAAACTGTAAACGGCGTCCGCATTCATGGCTCCGCAAGAGGCAAACTTACAGAAACCGCCCAAAGCTGAAAAAAAGAAAAAACACTTTACATCCGATTTGGAACGATGCATTAATTTACCACTTTCCTCGATTTGGGCCGATTTTTTTTAATAAATCCATGGAGTTTTTCGAAATCTTTCATCGCGCGCGTGTCGAGTTGATTTCACTTAACTGCACAGTATCTACGTTGTTTAGACATTTCATATGGCGGAACTGAAGAGCGAGAATATGCGATTGAAAGGCGAACGCAATTTGGTTCATCCGTAGATGGATTCTGTTGCGTCAAGCATGTACGAGATGCGTGAAAGGTTTTATTCTGCAGCAGTATTTTCTTTAGAAATTTTGTTTTCGGTTTCCGAGGTTTAAAAATTACTCAAGAGACATTTTCGTTTCTAGGTCACTGTAAACATAAATCGCAATACTTTTGTGGCAGTGAACAGTGACTAGGAACAGTAGTTTTAGTGAGAGAGGCTTCTGTCCTGCGGCCTCGCTCCGAGCGAGAATAGGAGCAGCAACCCGACTCACTGGTTTACGGTTCGTCTAGATGAACGATTTTCGTGGATGTTGTCTTCGCTATCGGTTTGCCCTGGTGTAGAAGACGAATCCCATGTTAATTTAGGCGCTTACGTCGACGTCTTCAAGTTGAAGCGGCGGTAATGTAAAGTAGATTGAATGAGGAATGAATGCGCGAGATGAATGAATGGGAAAGCAACGCGGTTCTTCAGTCAGCAACTTTATCGAATTCACAGATTTCTTTGGTTTGGTTTTTGGTTTACTTTGGTAATAATGATAGGAGAATAGACATTAGGTATCAATAACTATTTTGGGAAAATTAATGTAGATTTGCTGGAGACTAGAGACGTATGCCGATGAGAGCCAGTAGCAGGCTTTGTCGACAGACGTAGCACTGTAAACAGATATGGAACCAACTATTTAGTTGGCGATGAACATATATGACCCAATCTTGAAGTTTATTTTCAAAAGAAATTTTTTTTGGCCTACGAAAATTCGATTGGGTCACGTTGTAACTTTGTCGCACCGCCAATCCAATTTTCGTACTTTCAGCGGGGAATGATGTAGCGAGTACATGTACATAGAATTTATACGTAATATTTGTTTGTAAATATTATTTACAAAATATTTGCATGCTTCGAATACTTTGAATATTTAAAAACGGTTTACCAAATAAAACGTTTGATTCAATCACCGCAAGCTAGGCCACAGTCAGAATAGTAATTGGCATAATATTCGAAAAATAAGATCCCCGGTGCTCAAGTGCGCTAATTGCCTTTCTCCACCGATACTGCTGATGCGACGAGATGATTGACCCAGCCGAGAAAGTCTATCGACCTTTGCAATGGGAGAGAGTATCTTTTCCTCTCTATCCTTTGGGCTGGGACAGTTGGGATAGACGAAGACTGATCGCGGGAAGAAGATGATCTTCGCCCAATTTTGACCTTCGTGCTTTCAGCGCAATTAGATATTCCCGAAACTAGTTCCGGTAACGAAGTTACCGAAGGACAGTTTATCTGAGGACTCTTAGGCCCCTATACTTCACTTTAGTCTGGCTAGTGGAGGAGGTAGGAGTGATTTGTAATTAGTTCGGTCGTGTACGTGAAAAGGTACTAAGTGTTAACCGCATAAAACTTTCGAACAACATCGCTAAATTTCCTTTCCCTAGATAGGCAAGCTGTTCCCATTCAGATAGGGTAGCTAGTGTGTGCGAATAGTGTATGCATCTGTGCGATTCAAAGGTAAGCCGCAAATTCTAACCGAAAAAAGCGGTCGCTTCACAGTGCCACGTGTGGCCGATTATCTCTTCAATAGATTTGCCGAGACTGCACCACTAAATACCAGTCCCGACCAGCAACCGCTATAGTGCCACCGCCAGGACAAGAGCATTCGCCCGGCGATCCACAAGGCCGGAAGAGGGTACCTTAATCGTGCGCCCTGGTGAGAGAGCATCTAGACGAGAAGGATAAGATAAGCCAGCCCGGGTGCAGCACAGTATCCAACGCCAACAGCAGGCGCGCGCAGCGCGCTAGGATCAGCACCCAGAGAGGGAGAAAAAAAGGATTGATTGATCCTCCCAGCAGCAGCAGTGCAGAGCCGATAACGAACGAGGAGGACCCCATGTTGACCCTAGGAGACAATTGAGTAACCGACGGATCGACGGTAAAACCAACCAATGAAACAACACTGAGTGAGCACGTACTTAGAGATTGTCCATGCGCATGAGACCGAAAATGAGGGCAGAGACCCTAAAGAATTGACCGGTAAATTCAGATCGTGAATGAAAGATGTTTTAGATCGCACAGTAGGGAGAGCAAATAGATAGTTTAAATGGGAAAGGAAAGGGAACGATTACAGATCGACTTGAACTGTCCTACAGTACGGTCGCATTTTACCAACAGCTCGAGGCTAAGTCTTAGACTACCGTGAGATATTGAAATTTTGTTTTTCGCTTTCAACAGGCAATCTTTTTAAAAGACTACCTGTTGAAACGCAAAGTAATAAATTTGTTTTTAATGTTAACGAGTGTTTAGTGTGTAAATTTGGTTTGAGATATTTCTATTTAAATTGTATAGTGAAGTGAAGGTGTAGTGAAGTTTTCCATTTATGCCTGGAAGAAATAAAAAATCTCGCTTTGATGCGGCTTCAAGGAAACGTGAGGCATCTCCTCCAAGTGACACTAAAATTTCGACTAACAGGTATGATATTCTTTCTTCCGTTGGGGATCAAGAAGTTCAAACTTCTCATACTGAGCATATAGCCGTTATGAAGAAGGTTAAAGTTCCACCTATTGTGGTATTTGTAGCAAATTTTAAAGCATTTCGGTCAGAACTTTCATCATTTCTGTCCGATGTATAAGTTAATTTTCAAATTGACCGCCAAGACGAAATTCGTATTTTGGCCGAATCTTTTGATGGCCATAAACATCCTTTACAGTATTTGACTGGAAAGATGTATAAATTTCATTCTTTTGATGCCAAAAACGAGAGACCGTTTATGGCTGTTTTGAAAGGTCTTTCAAATGATCAATCTATTTATGAAATTAAAGATTGTCAGAACCACTTGGTTTTGCCCCCAACCAAGTAATTTTGATGAAGCGAAAGGCAAATGCCAAAATTAATCAAACCGGAATACACCAGAAAAATTACTTAGTACATTTTGATCGTACCAAAGCACATAATTGAAATGTTTGGAAAAAGCACGTGTTTTATTTAACGTGCGAATAAAATGCGAAAATTTCAAGAGACATGGAGGAATCCATAATCTTACGCAATGTCGGAATTGTCAAGCCTATGGTCATGGAACTCGAAACTGCCATATGGCAGCAAAATGTATGATTTGTGGTGACACTAGTCACACGAAAGATATCTGCCCCATGAAAAAGACCACTAATAGTTTCAAATGTGTAAATTGTGGGGGAAATCACAAATCTAATTTCTTTAATTATCCTGTAAGGTCAAAAATTATTGCTTCCAGACAACGTAGGTATTCTAAACAACCTGTTGTCGATGTGGGTAATCAAAAGACTTTTAATACTCTTCAGGCATCACCAGCACTTTCATTAGCAGGTGTGTCTGTAGGTAATAAATCTGTGTTAAATTATCATAAGACTAATTGGGATAGATATCGTTCCACGATCGAAGAAAATTTGAATGATGATATTATTTTACAAAATAGTGCTTACATTGACAGAGCATTAGATAATTTTATCAGCTTGATTCTCAATGCCCGGAATTTATCAATTACTAAGGCTCGAGTGAAATTTAATGCACCAATTATTGACAGTAAACTTCAACTTCTTATACGTTTGAAGAACATACGGAGACGTCTATACCAAAGATCTCGTGATCCTGCTTTGAAAATTATTTTTCAAGAATTACAAAAGAAAATTAAACATAGATTCACTCTCTTGCGGAATGTGAATTTCATGAGAAACAAAATAAGTTGTAAAGTTGAACAACTAAAACCTTATTCAAAACCTTTCTGGAAGCTTTCGAAGGTTCTTAAGAACAGTGCTTGAGAAGGGATCGAAATTTGATTGTGACTGCGATGAATGCACATGCTTTTTTCATTTGATTTGGACGGCAGAAACGATCGGTCGAACGAAAAAAAGTTTTTCTCTTTCTCTCGTGTGACGATTTTTTTCCTAACGACATCCAGTAAGAATTGTCAGGCCGTTGTCGGACCAATTCGAGCCCGATTCACTGATAGATTGGGCCTACAACGGGTCGACATTTCGCTCAACATCGGTCCAATGTCGTGCTCAAATGCAACAAAAATGTCGGAGATGTCGGACCAGGGTTCATTCGCTGCTAGGGATTCATCCGTCTTCATGCGTCGCGGGCGAGAGTGAGTTTAGTTGTGTTTGTTTTGAAGCAAGTCTGGTGCGTTTGGCATGCGGACTTGGTCAAAACAAACACAACCAAACTTCTCCTCCCGCAACGAGATCACGATGGCGGGGTGTGCGATTCAAAACTCATTGTATGCGACGCAGCAACGGCGGTGTGCAGGTTGTTTTGTTTTGATTATTTTGATAGCGCGGCTTTGGATTAGAGCGCTTAATTTACTTTAGGGTGGTGCATGATAAATTATTTTTATCCACTATATAAAAATGATTTACGTAACGCAGATTTTATTGATATCATTCCCACCTGTACTGAGGTGCACAAAAAGCACCATCATTTTAAATCGTTTTAAATCAAGAAAGTACGCGGTGACATGAAAGTTTTATTGCAAGAAAATATATGTAGAGTTCGGAGCAATTTATTTGTGAAACATTTAGGGTTTCTTAATGATAAAAATTGTAAAATCATCTACATAATGTAAAACTAGGTGGCAGGGCTGTGCGAGTCAAACCACATTGTGTGCGATGCAACAACGGCGATGTGCAGGTTGATTTGGTTTGACTATTTTGATAGCGCAGTATTGAATTAGAGGGCTTCATTCATACGATGATTCATGATTAATTATTTTTATCTACCATATTAAAATGGAATTCCGTAACGCAGATCTTATTGATATCATTCCCGCCATTTCTGAGGTGCCATGGTAATGGTAATTATTTTAAATCGTTCTTAATCATAAAAGAAAGCTGTGACATGTACGTTTTATTGCAAAAAAGTGGAAGAGGTTGTTTATAAGAAACGACCGCAAGGTTAACGTAGAATTACGACAGCCTGTCTTATGTCAATAATTTTTTTCAATAGCTTTGGAAATACACTCGATTAGGGTTAATCATTTTAATGGTGTGAAGCGATATATTTTTGCTTTAAAGGAATGGAATGGCAGAACTGGAAAAATAGGTGTGACTAAATTATTTCCAGTTATACCATTCTACAACGTTCGAAAAAATACATTTCATTCATTCTGGCTCAGAGCGATCATTAGATAAGCTCCACATTTATTTTTAGTTTTAAAGTTTTTCCTCAGTTTCGTAGCACGGGTGTACAAAAATGATTTCTTGTGGACATTTTGTCGAGCCGGACCGATAGAACTCTCACGAAGGCAACAAAATGACATGTCGTCAGTTGAATTCAATACTGGTACAATTCAAAATTCATAGTTTCGAGAAAAACGCTTTGAAAATTTGCGTCAAAAATTTCTTTTTTCATTTTCGTGAAAAAATCCAATTTTAAGATTTCCCTTATTTACTGAACTTGTTTGGGTCTATCATGTGCATGTAATAAGCAAGTTATAAGAATTATAACCTAATTTTCCTGTCTTTTTAGGGATATTTTAGGTTTGTGCAAGAAAGGCACATCTACTTATATTTCTGGAAATATTTTTAATTCTGAAACGGGTCTTTGTGAGACGAAACTTCATAGTATTGTGACGTCACACCCCGCGCAGAAATACCTTATGTTCCGTCACGTAGGATTTTGTCATACGGAACATTTTAGCTTAGTCCGAAAGACAGTAAGCCTTCCGTTTAAAGAAATGAAAAACAGGTAGAGTGTAGAACCGGGACACGGCCACCTGCCGTTGTCCCCCTGAAACAAGATCATTTGTAAAGAAAGCAGGAAATATCTTGAAGAAAGACCGCGAACGGTTCTGCTAAGCAAACGTTGGCGAAACATTTGGTTTCCTTGACAGAGGACCGCGTACGGCTCTGTCAACATACTAACTATCAACAGATTATGCAATAGGCGGCAAAGAACTTCGCGCAGCCTTCTGCTGTGCTACAGGCAAACAAACTCGAATAAAATAAACAATTTTTGTGTTGTAAACAAAACAGAAGTCGCCGGTTCAACGGTGTTGATGCTCTCGCATGCGTTCTATCGTACATGCGGTACTAGATTATAAGGTAAGAGCTCAAGGTAAATGGTAAACAGAGAGTGGAGAAAGCCTCTCACTCTGAGTTACCTGCAGGGTATATTTAAGCAGTGATGTACAGAATAAAAGTAAATTAATTATCATCAGCTCTAATCTGGTGATTTAATTCCGCGCCGGCTGCGCGTACAGGGTTTTCTGGAGAAAGTCCTGGTAGGTTATACCCAGGATATAGGTATACCTACACATGTGGTGACAGCGAAAGAAAAACAAACGCCGGTTCTGACTGAGTGGATATAAAGACCGAGTGGACTTAAAATTCAATTAGAAAATCGTGAGGGTAGCAGTAAATTAAGTGAAAGCGCCACTATTTCGTCGCTGAAGTGCTGCGCATTGCGCGTTTTGTATTTTCATCATCCAGAACTGCACTAGAAAATCGTGAGGATAGGAGTACACACATTTGGTGACAGGCGGTTCAGGAAAAGAACCCTGCAAGGACATTCGTCATTAATTCTAACTTCGTCTTTCAATAAGTGTAAAAAGAACGGAAAAAACTAAAAGTACCCTATTGTGTTTTTTATGTCTTAAGTGAAGAAGACCAAAGAAAAAAAAACGGAACCAAATCTCGCAATTAGCCAGTTAATGATAACGGCCGGGAAAAAAAGAAACACATGCAGTAAGTGACTTATTAACACCTCTACGGCCTCTACATATTGGAACAGCCAGACATATTGGAATAGCCAGACAACTGTGAATTATCGTATTAAGAAGGTGCCGAAGTTACGTAGTGGAAATTGAAGTAGAGATGTCCACGACAATGGCCGGCCCTATACCAAGGATATTCGGGTGAGAAGCACATAGTAAGAAAAATTTATGTTTAAATATTGCAGCTGAAATTTTAACGGAAGAGTTTTTTTTGTATCGTTCGACACAGTAAAGTTTGTGAGTTAACATCTATTGATTTTTTTTTAAAAACTGATAGAACAAACAACTACCAAATATAAAGCCATTTAGGAGCTATTGACGATAGAAGAGAACGACGGAGAGACACACATTGGGAGACATAAATGACCTTGGAGACTACATTAGGCGAACTACAATCGTAACAATTCTTCAGTGGTTCGTAATTATAACGATTTACAGGTTATCACATCTACTTGGGTCGAGAGGCCAATTTGTATAAACAATCAATTCGCGCCGCTGCTGGGCGGGTGATTTTATTTCTCAAACGGCTAGCAATAAAACTCTCGGCACGACAAGTGCACGCAAACGATTTTCGTTCATTTGCCCAACAAAATAATTAAAGTGGCAGAGCGGGAAGCAAACGGGCGCTAGCAAATCGAACTTAAGAACGCAAACAGATACTCGCAGAGTTGCGCACATGGAACTCACCTTAATTATTCTAAGAGAGAGTTTTAGCACACGGGTGGCTACGTCATCGTTAGCAAATATAAAGGGGCAAAGTCGCATTTCATTTATGTCCAATAAAGAGCGTGAGAGCGGTAACTACGAATTGCGCGCTCACACGTTGCATACAAAAGTTAGTCAGTTGTACTAATTGTCGGGTACGCTGTCTCTGTTTATGAATTTTGCAGTGTTATTGCGATCAGCTGTGCCAGCCACGGCCAAGGTCGTATTTTGTAAGCATCAATTTTAATGGCCAATGGTAAGAACGTTTTGCTACCATACATGGCTTACCAGTAGCGGTGAATTGCTAAGAGGGTAAAAAAATGGATACATCTATAAGCGCAACGCGCGCAGCGATGGTGACATATCCACCGGTAGAGTAAATAGTAACCGACGGCAGAGATATATAATGTTGGAAGTTTACGTTAAAATATTATTCCATGAATAAGGAATGGCACCTTACGCCATCTAATGTAAACATTTACAATCTTTGATTGATTTAATTACACTAGATAGAAATGATTTTTTTTTTAATAATCATTTAATTATTATGAAAACCTAAAGTTATTTATTTAATTAATAAAGATAAACTTTGAACCGTTGACACTAAATGGTTCGAAACTTGGTGTTCAGATTTTTTGATGGCGCGACGAAGAAATTAGAGTCGGTCACGCTACGTTATCACATCTGGTCAACAGAATCGTTAGTGATACCTAGGAAAAAGAGGAAGAAGGCTACATAAGCCTTTTATAGTCTTATAGTATTTATTCCGCAGTACCTTTTATTGTTTTTTAAGAAATATATATAAAATTTTATATTAATAATGGAGTACACGTTTCCAAAAGCAGATGCCATGCAGTGCATCCCAGAATTAGATGGATCGCTAGACGAACTAGAAGCGTTCGTTTATCATATCGAGCATTTTGCTCGGGAGATACCAGAAGGAGTATAACACGCTCCACTGATTTATATTATTCTATTAAAACTAAAAGGCAGAGCTGCTGCCGCAATACATAGAATTAACGCAAATGCTTGGCCACAGGTTAAGCAGAATTTATTAAAGGAATTTGGGGATATTATACGCATCGAGGCAGTTATAAATCAAGTAGAAACATTGAAACAGGAAGCGAATGAGACCTATCCTGATTATAAAAAGAGGATATTGAAAATTAAGGAGCAAATCGACTCCTACGAAACTTATTGTACGAAGTTATGCATGATAGTTAGTCTTCGATTACATTTTATGGCGGGTTTGTGTGACACCGCATTGAAAGAAGCTGCTCAAGGTAAACGAGCATTTAAGTTAGAAGAGCTGCTAGACGACTTAGAGGATTACTACCATGAGCGTAATCATATCTCGGAAATAGAAAATAGAATTCAGGACCTAGAATTGGTCGAAAGACAGCGCGATGCACTTAGACAATTTAATAGTAGCAGAAATATTTTTACAATTAATCACAAAGACGCTGATTATAGCAACAGCCGTCTTGGAAGCAATGAAGATTATAATTACAAAAATAGAGATAGTATAATTTACAAGCAAAACAATTATAACAATATATGTGGATCTAGCGACGGTAATCGATCCAAATACAATTATCGCACAGCGCGATCATACCGACGGAGCCAAGGGAACTACGCCCATGGTTGGAAATATAATTAATATGGTCAAAATGGACCAACTGATAGGAGGTACAGGAATTCGTATACCCGGATGCCTCAGAAAATGCTTATGGTAGCCAACATTAATGAAAGAAGTAGTAATTTGCAAAAAGAAGGTATTTTGGATCCTGTTGCACAGGAATATTTTAACGAGGATTTAGCAGAAATTTGCGAAGATGTTGACTGGCGGAGATGTACCGATGAGCCCAGCAATATAGAAATAGCCGATTGGAGGACCGCATGCAATCACATAAGAGGCAACAGTGCTTGTGTGGCTAAGCGAGTATATTACGATGTCAGAGGGCACTTAATGTTAACCTTACTGGCTAATCAGAATGTCAAATTTACGTTGAACCTGATCTTAGATACAGGTGCATGTGCGAATATAATTAATGCACGCATTGTGAATCTTTTGAATGTACCGGTAAATACACAGGATGTAACCACTTTTGGAGGTATCGGCCAAGACATTGTGCGAACCTCAGCAGCCAGAAATAGAGTTATGGTGCAGAACGAGTTGCGAGATACTAGCAACACAGCCCGCAATGAGGCTGACGTAGACAAAAACGAAATAAATAGAGAGCACCAAACATATCGAAATGAAGAGCCGAAGAACAATTTTCTTGACTCGAAGAATACTATAATGCCCGAGTTGGACCTAGACTCGAGGCTTGACTATGACCTGTTGGAGCACAAGCTGACACCGGAGTCAAAAGGTATTGCAAGAATTGAAAAACTACGGCAAGTTTTAAATTTGGCGCACTTGCCTGAGAGGGAATTCAAGACAGTAAAGAATATAGTTGAAAGCTATGCAGATATTTTCTTTTTCAAAGGCGACAGGTTAACCACTACTGACGCCGCCGTACACACGATAGAAACTTCATCGGAGGTGCCTATCAATAAGCGGCAATATAGATTTCCGGAGGCTTCGAAACGGCACATTAATAAGGAAATCGATGAAATTAGGGCGCAGGGTATTATTAGACCCAGCACTAGTCCCTGGAATGCACCGGTGTTATGTGTACCAAAGAAACCGGATGCTGACGGTAATAAAAGATACAGAATTGTGGTGGACTTTAGATCATTGAACGAAGTTACCAAGCCGTTTGTATACCCAATGCCTCTTATAAATGAGATATTGGATAATGTTGGAGGAGCAAAATATTTCTCCTCAAATGATTTGAAATCGGGTTTCTATCAAGTCCCGATCGACCGCCGAGATGCGGCTAAAACGGCGTTTTCCACTCCCTAAGGCCACTTCGAACTTACACGAATGCCGATGGGGTTAAAGAACAGTCCCTCAACATTCCAAAAACTTATGAATACTGTTCTTTTTGAGATAGGGGATGTGAAAGCATTTGTCTACCTCGATGATATTATAGTTTTCGGTGACACTATCACCGACCATAATGATAGCTTGCGAAAAGTATTACAAGCCTTGCGTAAACATAACTTAAAAATAGAACCGTCTAAGTGTTAGTTTTTGAAAAAGGAACTGAAGTATTTGGGTCATGTCGTTATTGAAGAAGGCATAAAACCCACCAATGCAAATATTAGGGCCATTCAGAGACTTGAACCACCCACTAACGTGAAAGGTATAAGATCATTTTTGGGAACAGTAAATTTTTACGGGAAATTTATCCCCAACATCGCGGAGAAGCGCAAGCCGCTGAATGATTTGTTGAAGAAAGACGCTAAATTTGTGTGGGGAAAAGAATGTCAGGAGGCGTTCGAATTCCTTAGAAACGCGCGGATTACAGAGCCAGTTTTGGTCCGGCCAGATTATCAAGACACTTTTGTTATTACGACAGACGCTAGCAATTATGCTATTGGAGCCGTCCTGTCGAATGAAAAATCCATGCACCGGCCGATCGCATTCGCGAGTCGTGCGCTTGTAGGTGCAGAGACCAGGTATCATATCATCGAAAAAGAACTACTGGCAATTGTATGGGCCATAGAATATTTCAAACATTACATTTTTGGTTAAAAATTTATCGTTTACACGGACCACAGACCACTTATAGCTATTTGGAGGTTTAAAGAGACATCTTCAACGCTGACAAGATTGAGACTGAAGTTGCAGGGTTTGGAATGCAGCATCTGATATAAACAAGGTAGCGAGAATATAGTCGCCGATTTTTTGTCACGTTTGTCAGATGGGACGTGTCAGGGGCAAGAGAGTTCACCCCACAGGCAGATAGCCATGCTTACGCGCCAGCAGAAACGCCTGCTAGAGCAGCAGAAGAACGCTTCAGATGAATTGAACGGCACAATACAAGAGTTAAATGCCATAGACATTGCGGACATCGCTGAGGACGAGGATGGGCAACAACTCGTCAACATTTCATATGATGACTTTTCACAGGCATTATCAAATGACCTGATACCAAGCGAGACGGTAGAAGTCTCGAAGAGAATATTGGACGAGAGTCTTATCATTCTAAACAGTCGGACAGCATACAGAGAACTTCAGACACTGTATCAGCTGTCACAAGGACTGAAAGAATACGTCGAGGATGGTGTACTCAAATTTGAAGACAAGAAAGTAGGCGGTTTCATAGTAGACGGCAGCGAAAATTCGTTAATCGATTGCCGGAAATTTTTTTCACAATTTTTGGATAGCTTCAATAAAAGCCCCGCGGCAGTAAAGGCAGCTGGGGTCATTCACCTAATATCATTCAGAAAAATCAAGCAGCAGGAGATTCTGCAAATGATTCAGTTCCTAGCGGGTAAACTAGAAAAACAAATAATACTATATAATGCTAATAGCGAGCGTACAGTAATTGCGCCAGATCAAGTGGAAATAATTTTAAGGGAATTTCACGACGCACCCTTAGGAGGGCACGTAGGAGCGCGACGAATGCGCCAGAGAATTGGCACACTTTTTACGTGGGCTACGATGAAACGGGATACCGAGAACTACGTTCGGCAGTGTGATTCTTGCCAAAAGAACAAAATTGGAAGATCAAACAAGATACCGATGCAGATCACCACGACCGCATCGGAGCCATTTGAAAAAGTATACATGGATATCGTGGTGTTACCCGAGTCCGATATGGGAAACCGTTATGGTCTAGTCATGCAAGATGACTTGACGAGATACTTAATTGTCGCTCCAATGGAGAATCAAGAAAGCCAGATGGTAGCTAAGACCTTTGTAGAAAATTATATTTGTAAATTCGGTGCCCCGTTGGAACTAGTCACAGACAACGGCGCAAATTTTGTGAACTCACTGATGAAAGAGGTGTGCAAAATTTTAAAGATCAAGAAAATTACTACTAGCCCGTATCATCCACAGGCTAACTTAGTAGAGAGGTCGAACCGAGTTAAAAACGTATTTGAGACAATTTATTGGCGGAAAGCCGCACACATGGGACGAATTGTTACTATTTTTCACGTTTGAATACAATACATTAGTAAACTCGTCTACAGAATATACGCCGTTCGAATTATTGTACGGACGGATAGCTCGAATCCCGACTTCGATCTATAAGCGAAATGGAGCGGAAAAGATGACATATGACGCATACACACATGAAATGAAGAAAATATTTTACGATTTACATGCAAACGCACAAGCCAACCTGAAAAGGAGTAAAGAAAACCGCAAACAAATTTACGACAGATCATCTAATGATTACAAACCCATGTGGAGTGAACAAGTATTAGTGAAGGCCGTAGCGACTGGTGTAGGTCAAAAGCTTCAGAACATATGGAGGGGACCATATGAAGTAGTGGACATTCCAAGCGAAATGACCACAGTAATTAGAAATGGTAATCGTTTAGAAAAAGTTCATAATAACCGGCTTAAGCGTTATTATGACTGATTATATGAACTTAAACTATGCTTTCAAGATTAACGGACAGAATATATTTAATGGAATACGATATTGGATGGCATAAGTTATGATAGCAAGCACCTCAACGTGATGAGCTGTATTTTTTTTTTAAGTAATTCAGAAGAAAACACGAAGAAACGCATCAAATCAAGGATTGTTGGCCAACACGGAATGGGTTGACATCGCATCGACGATGCTAAGTCTAATATATCACAAGATATATTCAAACACAAAACCCCGTGACGAAAAACGGACAGGTAAATACAAAGAAATCTTCCGGCTGTTGATGAGCCCAACAAACAACAGTACAGAATCGCGTTAGCAAGAGCCGACTATAAGCTACGTAAGTTCGAGGCCAAAATTAGTAATGAATGGGAAAACATGATAATATATTATATCTGCGGGGAAAATACGATAAATGAAAAATTAAAGAGGAAAATAAAATATAAAGGCGTGAAGAAATACAAAAGTCGCCGAGAAAGATGAATGATTTTATTGACGGGAGTCAATAGGCAGAACCAAACGGAAAAAATATTCTGAAGTTAAGGCGTGAAGAAATAGAAAAAGTCGCCGAAAATATCAAGAGCCTTTCAATGACAGGAATCAAAAGGCGTGACAAGGTTTAAAGAAGGAAATGACGTGAAAAAATACGAAAAGTCGCCGATAGAGATATACAGCCTTTGAGGATACCGGTCAAATGGCATAACACAATTGAAAAAATTAAAATACGAGTGGAGGCGTGAGGGACGAGTAACCCAGCCGATAACAGTTAAATAAATAGAAAACTTGGGGAATTTGATTGACTAGAATGACCTGGAATGTGGTAGTGGAAAATTAAAGAGTTAATAGAAATTGAAACAGCATTTGTTTGTTTTTTGTAAAATGCAAATGTAAACATGGGAAAATTATATAGTGAACAAAGACCTCATGAAAACGAGATTTGATTAATTTAAAAATGGCCGATGGCCCAATGAGAAAAGAAAACCGATTAATGAAGTATTGGATTTTTTTCTTTTTTGAAAGGGAGAAAACTTAAATGACGGAAAACAATAGAACTAGGAGAGACTTTGGACAAGAAGGTTAAACCTACCGGACAAGGAGACTGCTGACTTCAGGAGATTCAGGCTATTCTAATTTTAGTTAAGGACGAGCGAATGTAGACAACGGGGGTGGTTACCCAAAATGATTGGCGGGAGTGCAAATTGAGTGAAAGAAAAACAAGGGAATAACCGGCCCAGGATGATTGAGTGTGCGAGTTTTCGTTTATTTCCTAACCTTCTTATCTTTCAGGAATCTCTAAAGCGGGTGGTCACACCTTCGGAAGGAAGGGGGAGAGGTATTATGCAGGCAACTGCATACTAAGGTGAAGTGTAAGTAATGAAAGTATGACAGTATGACAGTAGCAAGAGACGAATCGAAAATTAAATAATTACAGACTCAAAAAGAGATGCAAAAGATTAAAGAATAAAGCAGATGAGAAAGTGACGGGACTGTTTAGTGCAAATAGAAGATGATATGAAGTGTTAAGAACACGCCAGTTATTAGACGAACATTGAAGACAGAAGAAAACGATAAATATTTAATCAACGCGGTTTGTACAATGAAAAGATTTATTTATGAAACAGTCAGAAAATACCTGACAAAGAAAAAAAAAGCTTGGACCGATGCGGTTTGTTCGAAGAAAACATGATGAAACAAAGATAAAGAGATGAAAGAATAATCTATTATGTCGGAACAGACTCATTTTATGCAAATCGAAAAAGTTTTAAGAAAATGAAAGAAGATATTTAACAAAAAAAAGCAATGAGATAAAAAAAAATGCAATTAAACCAAAGAATTTAAGCTACCTAATAAAATTGAAGAAAGTTATTTGAAGAACATTTGATGAAAAAAAGTTAATAATGGGCCACAACACAAGTTAAACTGATATTTTAACGCGGAAAGAAAAGCCTAATACAGATAAATGGATTGATATGTGACGAAATGATTTTTAATGTAAAACAAAAATAAAACATCGAATACCAAAGTTAGAGAATGTATGATAAAAAAAAAGTAAACAATGCACAATTGAAATGTTATGTTTGTGAAATCGGATAAGACAAATGATGTACGTCTTAGTAGGGGAAGAGAAACCAGATTATATCATCCGAAAAGAAGAAAAATACGGGCCTAGATTGTAAGCAGAAGCGTGGGGTAGATAATAGAATGTAAGAAGCCCGTACGCGAGTGAACAGTAATTTTAAACAGCAAGTGGAAAAGGTAACGAACCAAAAAAGAATTGATAAAATAATGGCAAAAAATAATGCACCACTTGCTAAGTAGGGCAGCTAGCATCTAAGAATTGACAACGAGACGAGTTCCAGATCTACAAGGCGAAGAGATGACCACAACGGAGGCTGAGATGGGGCATATCATAATGCCCAGAAATAACGCGAAAAAGGAAAGCAGACGGATTGCGAGGGGAGTTGAACGGCGGGTGTCTATGGTCGAGATGGAGGTAAAGCCAAACGATATTACCAAGAGGAGACGAGCAGTATCCAGTTTTTGAAGAGGCCAGATGTGCAACAGAATTCAATCAATGCGGCTCATGGTCGAACCAGAATCGAGACTTCAGCGCGAAGACGAATACAGCAAACTACACAGCGAAGGGCGTAATAATTTGTTCCAAATATATATTACTCATTGAGAGTTATTGACTTCTACAAATAAGGATTCGAGGTCAAAGCCAAACAAGCAAAATGACGCTATGAAATTTTGCTCATGTTTAATCAACTATGTTCTTTCTGCACTACGATTTGAAAGTGTGCGCACATATGTTAGCGGGTAATTGGACACCCTGCGCAGACATTTAAATATGATAAACCAAGTGACTGCATTATGAAACTGAGCCAGTGGCAATCGCAAATCTTTTCGCCACACGGCGCGTAACAATACTATAAGCCAAACAAAAATACATACGATCTATGTCAAAGGGACCCGGCTAACCCAACATTAAAGTTCAACAACACACTCTGAACAATCGTAAAACAACCAGCTGAACTGCAGCCTTAAATTAAAGTGCAATGGTAACCATTGAACTATTGTACATAACCCGATGAAGCCTTAAAGATGAGTTCGCGAGGATGACACCACAACCAACTGATAAGAACCTCTACTGCCAGACGCACCCTCCCGTTTCAAACCCCCTGTAACCCGTCGCTTGAATACGACAGCCAAGCAGCGGATATCTACAAGCGCAGCACACCAGGCGAGCGAACATTTGTCAATTTGTTATGAAGAAAATCCATGTCTGAAAACGTTAATTTATGTAGAAATGATATGTAGCACCATTGTAATTAATTGAATTTTACGTGCAAAGGAAAGAAGGAAATCATGAAAACTAATATGTATATAGTATCATAAAAACGCGAAAAATAATTGTTATGAAAAACACACCTATCGGCCGTCAGAACGGACCATGTGACCATTATCTCTTCTAGATAATGGCCAACTAGGCGGGGTGGCAGATGTGACGTCACACTCCGCGCAGAAATACCTTATGTTCCGTCACGTAGGATTTTGTCATACGGAACATTTTAGCTTAGTCCGAAAGACAGTAAGCCTTCCGTTTGAAGAAATGAAAAACAGGTAGAGTGTAGAACCGGGACACGGCCACCTGCCGTTGTCCCCATAAAACAAGATCATTTGTAAAGAAAGCAGGAAAGATCTTGAAGAAAGACCGCGAACGGTTCTGCTAAGCAAACGTTGGCGAAACATTTGGTTTCCTTGACAGAGGACCGCGTACGGCTCTGTCAACATACTAGGTATCAACAGATTATGCAATAGGCGGCAAAAAACTTCGCGCAGCCTTCTGCTGTGCTACAGGCAAACAAACTCGAATAAAATAAACAAGTTTTGTGTTGTAAACAAAACAGAAGTCGCCGGTTCAACGGTGTTGATGCTCTCGCATGCGTTCTATCGTACATGCGGTACTAGATTATAAGGTAAGAGCTTAAGGTAAATGGTAAACAGAGAGTGGAGAAAGCCTCTCACTCTGAGTTACCTGCAGGGTATATTTAAGCAGTGATGTACAGAATAAAAGTAAATTAATTATCATCAGCTCTAATCTGGTGTTTTAATTCCGCGCCGGCTGCGCGTACAGGGTTTTCTGGAGAAAGTCCTGTTAGGTTATACCCAGGATATAGGTATACCTACACAGTATTTGGCATCGTTTGCCATCAATAACTCAAAGCTGCAAAATTTTGAGTTGTGCCAGTTTTGAATTCAACTGACGATGTATTGTGTCGTGTTGCGCGGCTTGGAAGGAAAAAATGTTTCCTTCCCCGTGTCGCATGGAAGCAGATTGTTGCGTGTTTGATACTGCCGACGGTAGACATTAGTATGAAGGTGGAAATTCTGATGCGATGTCAATCAATAACCGTCTTCTTTAAGACGTTACATCCTTGTTAATGAAGGGTCATGAATTTTCTGAAACGGACTCAGCACCGTGAGCAGAACTTGCTGAACTTTTCTGTTTGGAATCGGATTTGTTTCGCATATACCGCTTGTGATGCACAGTATCAATGAATCGTAATATACATCACACTGCCGCGCAATTGCAGCAGCATTAAACTGCAATCAAAGTTGCAGTTTAGTAATAACCATTCATTATGCTCTTCCAAATACATTTAGTAGCCTTGAGAAAGGCTGGTTGCTGCAGTTGCAAATTTCATTCAATTATCGCATAAATGCTTCATGGTCCAGATAGCGCGCAATACCCGCTCTGACATAGATTTTTTGCACGTTGTGGAATGGGATAACTGGAAAAATTATTCTCCAACGTTCGAAAAAAGAGGATGGGCTACGCTGCTCACAGTTTGTCGGTATATAAGCGAAATTTGAACGTGAAAGCGCATTATCTTATCGTCTACTGTGTACCAACCTGCCAACAAATGTATCATCATTGAGATGGCACCAGAGACAAGCAACAAAGAAACCAGGAAATTGGTCACAACAGATCAAACCTCGTTGTAAGGAGAAACATTTTCGGTTGCTTCCCGGTTGGCGGATTACAACAAACGTTCTACTATTACACTTGCCGCAAAGTTCAGACTGCCGTACGTATGCAGCTCCAACTAAATTGTTACATTCCTCTTGTCAACCTATTGTTGCCTTATAAAGGCAACAATACAACATGTATTGTGTGTTGCACGGCTTGAAGGAAGAAGATGTTACTGTTCTCGTGTCGGATATAAGAGTCGCAATTATGTTGTGATTGTGATGTTGTTATGAATTTTCTAAAACGGACTCAGCACCGTGAGCAGAACTTGCTGAACTTTTCTGTTTGGAATCGGATTTGTTTCGCATATACCGCTTGTGATGCACAGTATCAATGAATCGTAATATACATCACACTGCTGCGCAATTGTAGCAGCATCAAACTGCAATCAAAATTGCAGTTTAGTAATAACCATTCATTATGCTCTTCCAAATACATTTAGTAGCCTTGTAAAAAGGTGGTTGCTGCAGTTGCAAATTTCATTCAATTATCGCATAAATGCTTCATGGTCCAGATAGCGTGCGATATCCGCTCTGACATAGATTTTTCGCACGTTGTGGAATGGGATAACTGCAAAAATAGGTGTGACTAAAGTCGCATTGAAGCAAATTGTTGCGTGTTTGATACTGCCGACGGTAGACATGAGTATGAAGGTGGAAATTCTGCTGTGATGTCGAACTATAACCGTTTTGTTTTAAGACGCAATAGCGTAAGTGCTGCATTTCTGTTATCTGCTGCCATCCAGCACTAGAACAAGTTTATATTACAACCGGCCACCAACACATTCTTGAGGCAATGTTGAATTTTTCTTGTCTTGCGAATGCTGAAATTAGCGGTTTTCCGTCTGTTACACATGATGAAAAATCTTAACGACTTTAATCACATAATTGTGGAGCACCAACAGGTGCTATTATATTTGACAACAGTAACAAACTGGCAAGTTTGTTCAATTATCATCATTTCGGATAACCATTCGCCGATGATTCTAGTTCTCCCGTTTTCTTTATTAGAATTGCCTGCCAATTCCAATAAATTCTTCAGCTACCAAAAACTCCATAACAGCCGCCAGATAGTCAGGTGCTTAAGTATCAACGCGCCCAGCGCGATCAGCCAGAAATTGAAACCCGGCTTTTCTTTCTTCTTCACGACCAGCAACCAACGTCCGTGTGGTATCGGCACAATCATGGAATGAATTATACATAAAACACAAAGCGCGCTTTCTTAGTCAACTAGGTATATTCTGACGACCTTGTTAGGGAAAGAAGCATTGTGCGATCAATCAGAGGTCGACATTTGCGTTTCGACAAGGCTTGACAATTTTCAATAGTACAATCGTTCGAACAATCAGATTAAAACTTTCTGCATTTGACGGGTGCTTGGTTGATTTTCCGATTGATTACTGCAAAAATGACGAAAATCGGTTGGAAACTGACTGAGTTTAAACGGTTGAAAATGGACAATTTTTGTGACGCTCTCAATGTTTTTGCTTTTTGAAATTGGATCCCTGTAATGAAATTGGTCCCCTGTATATGTTGCCGTAAGACGTAATTTTACGTCAAAATATTCGTAGAGTTCGAAGCAATTTATTTGTAAAACATTTAGGGTTTCTTAATAATAAGAATTGTGATATCATTCACATAACGTAAAACGTGGTGGCGGGGTTATGCGATTCAAACCTCATGTGCGATGCAACAATGGCCATGTGCAGGTTGCTTTGTTTTGATTACTTTGATAGCGCAGTATCGGATTAGAGCGCTTCATTTATTGGATGGTTCATGATTAATTTTTTTTTCCTCATATATCATTTATTTGACACGGCACAAATACAATTTAATGTTTAACGGCGCCAATTATATCTGGTGACTTAAAAACTAAAAGCAATTTTTTTTATCCTCGCTGCCGACTACGAGCTGAAATTAAGTCTAACTTAAAACTAGCATGAATTTTTCAACCAGTGTTTTGTTGTTGAATGGTCGTCTGGTGCTCTTCGAATGGCCGATGTCATGAGCTGGGGCAGGGACTTGTATCCTCGGGTCCTGGAGGTATTGTGCGGGGTCTAGTTGCTGGTTATGGTTCGTTGTTGTTGTTCGCTAGTGTTCAAGTGGCCATATGGTATGTGCCGCTGAGCCAAGGTGCAGTTGCTGATTCCAAAATCTGTGCTTAAGGTTCAAACGTGTTCTTGTCGTTTTGTTGGGTGTAGACCGAGGGGAACGGGACTAGACTGGGGCATGGATGGATTTTAGGAAAACGTATATAAGGGTCATGTAGGGTATGTCACGGCTCGCCAAGACATCACGAACAGGTACAGCTGGCCGTCTACCTCCGGCCTCAAGGGAAGCTACTAATTTAGACCTGACGTCACGGTGGACAGGGCATGACCAAACAACGTGCTCTATGTCGTGATAACCTTCACCACAGGCACAGATACCACTTTCCCCGAGCCCAATACGACGGAGATGCGCATCAAATCTATAGTGATTGGACATAAGCCGAGACATCACGCAAATGAAATCTCGACCTACATCCAACCCCTTGAACCACGGATTCGTCGATACCTTGGGTATAATGGAATGTAACCACCTTCCCAGTTCGCCTCTGGTCCAAGAATTTTGCCAACTGATGATCGTATTCTGACGTACAAATGCAAAAAATTCATTAAAAGCAATTGGTCTTTCATAAATTTCACCGTTTGTTGCGCCCACCTTAGCCAAAGAGTCCGCTTTCTCATTGCCCGGTATCGAGCAGTGAGAAGGGACCCACACTAAGGTAATCTGAGAAGATTTTTCGGATAAAGCTCTCAGATGTTCCCGTATTTTCCCCAGGAAATACGGAGAGTGCTTAGCATCTTTCATCGATCGGAGAGCCTCAATGGAACTGAGACTATCCGTAAAGATGAAATAATGGTCCGTGGGCATTTTTTCGATAATCCCTAGGGTGTACTGAATTGCAGCTAATTCTGCGACGTAAACAGAAGCAGGATTATCGAGCTTATGGGAGACGGTTAAACTGTTATTGAAGATACCGAAGCCAGTGGACCCATCAAGAAGTGATCCGTCAGTGTAGAACATATTGTTGCAGTTGATATTTCGATATTTATTGGAAAAAATTTTAGGGATCTGCTGCAGGCGTAAATGATCCGGGATTCCACGAGTTTCTTCTATCATGGATGTATCGAAAAACACAGTAGAATCAGAAGTATTTAATAAGTTGACACGATTTGGAATATTCGAAGAATGGTTAATATTTTGGGACATGTGATTGAAATACAATGTCATAAAACGGGTTTGAGAATTAAGTTCGATTAACCTTTCAAAATTTTCAATCACGGGACGGTTCAAGACCTCACATTTGATAAGAATACGAGAAGACAGGCTCCAGAAGCGGTTTTTCAATGGTAGTACTCCAGCTAAGACCTCCAAACTCATCGTATGGGTCGACTGCATGCAACCTAAGGCGATACGCAAACAACGATATTGTATTCGCTCCAGTTTGATCAAATGTGTGTTTGCTGCGGAGCGGAAGCAGAAACACCCGTATTCAATAACAGACAATATCGTTGTTTGATAAAGTCTTATAAGGTCTCCTGGATGGGCTCCCCACCATTGTCCGGTTATTGTACGAAAAAAAATTCACTCTTTGTTAACATTTTTTCATCAGATACCTCACGTGACAACCCCAGGTGCCTTTAGAGTCGAACCAGACACCAAGATATTTGTGTACCAAAACCTGAGAAACCGTTTTACCCATTAATTGTGTTTGAAGCTGAGCAGGTTCATGCTTCCTAGAAAAAACTACTATCTCAGTCTTCTCCGGAGAGAATTCGATACCTAGCTGTAAAGCCCAAGCAGACAAATTGTCCAAGGTATCTTGCAATGGTCCTTGCAAATCGGCAGCTTTGGCTCCTGTAACAGAGATCACACTGTCGTCTGCAAGTTGTCTTATCGTGCATGAATTTGCCAGACATTCGTCAATGTCATTTACATAAAAATTGTAAAAAAGGGGGCTTAAACACGAGCCCTGGGGAAGACCCATGTAGCTAATTCGAAAAGTTGCCAAATCGCCATGCGTAAAATGCATATGCTTTTCGGACAACAAATTGTGCAAAAAATTGTTCAAAATTGGAGAAAATCCTTGTCGGTGAAGTTTACCCGAAAGAATGTCAATAGAAACGGAATCAAAAGCCCCCTTAATGTCCAAGAACGCAGACGCCATTTGTTCTTTGCGAGCATACGCCAGCTGAATATCTGTTGAAAGGAACGCAAGACAATCATTCGTCCCTTTGGCACGGCGGAAGCCAAATTGAGTATCTGATAGTAGACCATTTGATTCGACCCAGTGGTCTAAACGACGGAGTATAATTTTTTCCATCAATTTCCGGATACAGGATAGCATTGCAATCGGCCTATAAGAGTTGTGATCGGAAGCTGGTTTCCCTGGTTTTTGGATGGCGATCACCTTCACTTGCCTCCAATCCTGCGGTACAATGTTTTGCTCCAGGAACTTATTGAACAAGTTCAACAAGCGCCTCTTGGCATTGCCGGGTAGATTCTTCAACAAGTTGAATTTGATTCTATCTAACCCAGGCGCGTTATTGTTACAGGACAGGAGGGCAACTGAAAGTTCTGCCATCGTAAAAGGTGATTCTATCGCGTCGTGGCCCGGAGACGCATCGCGAACAATATTTTGCTCAGGAACAGAGTCCGGACATACTTTCCTGGCAAAATCAAATATCCACCGACTTGAAGACTCCTCGCTTTCGTTGACCGTTACGCGACTCCACATTCTTCGGGCTGTGTTCCAAAGAGTGCTCATCGATGTCTCCCTCGACGTCTCGTTCACGAACCGACGCCAATATCCGCGTTTCTTTGCTTTAGCTCAAGCTCCGAATACCGTAAATAGTCGCCAGGTATACCTCCCTTCTGGAAGGCCAAAAACGCGTCGGATCTTTGCGTGTAGACATCAGAGCACTCTTTGTCCCACCACGGAGTTGGAGGCCGTTTTTTTGATCGTTACGCCGGGATGTTTCTTCGTTTGGGCTTGCAACGCGGCGTCGAGAATCAAGCCCGCGAGGAGGTTGTATTCTTCAAGTGGTGGATGATGTTGAATCGACTCGACCGCTTTTGAAATCATTTCCTCGTATAACTTCCAATCGACATTCCGTGTGAGGTCATACGGAATGTCAATTGGTCGCATGCGAGTTGATCCGTTAGTAATTGAAATAAGAATAGGCAAATGGTCGCTACCGTGAGGATCGAGGATTACTTTCCATGTGCAATCCAACCGTAGCGACGTCGAACATAAGGATAGGTCCAAAGCGCTTGGGCGCGCTGGAGGTTTCGGGATACGTGTCATTTCACCGTTGTTTAAAATAGTCATGTCGAAGTCATCGCAAAGGTTATAGATTAAAGAGGAGCGGTTATTATTGTAAGGGGAACCCCAAGCCACACCATGAAAGTTGAAGTCTCCCAAAATCAAACGTGGCGAGGGAAGAAGTTCTATTAAATCAAAGAGCAGCCGTTGCCCAATCTGTGCTCTGGGAGGAATATATATTGAGGCAATACAAAGCTCTTTACCTTGTATTGTCATTTGACATGCGACAACTTCGATGCCTGGAATCGAGGGGAGGTTAATACGATAGAAAGAATAGCACTTTTTAATCCCTAAAAGTACTCCTCCATGGAAGTTGAGATCAATATTTGAAGTAAGCCAAGTTTCACAAAGGGAAAATGCATCGCATTTGTTTTTATTTATCAAAACTTTAAACGAATCAATTTTTGGTAAAATACTTCTACAATTCCACTGTAAGACAGAGATAGAATCCTTCAGATTAGCAGATGAATTAGGCATCGAAGGATACGATCGCTGCAAGGAGGGGCCATTGAGCAGTCAACTGCTTCAAAAATGTTCTATCTGTTGGGAGGAATGCTGTAAGAAAAACTTTTATTGGATCGGGTACATTGAAAGTTTCAAAAATCCAGTCCACAATGTCAGAAAATTTCACCAGTCCAGCATTTGAATTTTCCACTGGATGTGCAAAAGGAACAACTGGGGTTTTAGATGTTCCAGGAAGTGCTGGGAACTCCTTCTGGGACTTTAAACTTGCAAGCCCAGGAGGAGTTTGCTTCGGTTTATCCGCTGCACTTTTAGGTTTGTTTGTACCATTCATTTCACTTTGGGAAATCTTTGGACCTTTTCTGGGAAGTTTAGGAGAGGAAATATTTTTCCTCTTTCTAGACTCCCCAGGATTGGCATAGGATGTTCCCGCTGGTGAATCGTCAGAATCGGTTTCATCAGAGGACAACAGATCGAAGGGGTTCGAAGTAACGGGAGAAGTGGTAACGGTCTTCTTCAGCATGTCAGCGTAGGAACGCTTTGAACGCTCTTTGAGAGACCGTTTTATTTTATCCCTGCGCTGCATGTACACCGCACATGTCGAGAGCTCATGCAGATTTTCCCCGCAGTGAATACACTTTTCAGCGTTAACACTGCAAGAATCTTCCGCATGAGACTCCCCACACTTGCCACAACGTGCCTCATTGCAGCAGTAGGTGGCTGTATGGCCTATCTGCTTGCAATTCAGGCAGTTCATGACGCGGGGCACGTAGAGCCTCACAGGGAGACGAACCCGGTGGATCGAGATGTGGCTTGGTAGTGCAGACCCGGCGAACGTAACTCGAAACGAGTCTGACGGAGTGTAAACTTTTTTGTCACCGACGAGCGATACCGACCGCAATTGCTTGCAGTCGAGCACCTTCGCATCGGGACATGTGCTGTTCTTGAAGCACCCTTTAGCACTTTTCAATATACACTCCACGGAAAGACTCGAATCGGTCACGACACCGTCGTTCTCCACATCTCTAGCGGGTACATAGCACGGTATTCCCGTGTAAAGAGCTCGGAGCAAGCTATATCGTTGGCCTCTTTAAGGTCATTGACCACGACACGGAGCTTGTTCGGCCTGATTTTTAAAATTTCAGTCACAGCTTTAAAGTGTGACGTCAGGTCTTTCGAAATCTGTAGAATGTTTAAAGATTTCGATTTCGGCCCCGCCTTAGGCCTGAGGTAAACTGCCACCGGGAGAGTCAATCCATCTGGATACAATCTGACACGTGGGGGAGCTGAGGAATTAATGTTAGGAGGGGGGGCAGGAGGGATAGGGTCGGGGGGATTCGAGGATGGAGGTGCGGGAGGTGGGGGATCTACATACATCGCGCTAAAACTAGCGCGCCGATGGGACAGACAAGAAGCACGTACCTTCCTTTCCTTCTCTCCTTCGTGTTGGATAAACGTCCACAGGAGTACACTGCACTCAGACAGTAAGCCTTCCGTTTAAAGAAATGAAAAACAGGTAGAGTGTAGAACCGGGACACGGCCACCTGCCGTTGTCCCCCTGAAACAAGATCATTTGTAAAGAAAGCAGGAAATATCTTGAAGAAAGACCGCGAACGGTTCTGCTAAGCAAACGTTGGCGAAACATTTGGTTTCCTTGACAGAGGACCGCGTACGGCTCTGTCAACATACTAACTATCAACAGATTATGCAATAGGCGGCAAAGAACTTCGCGCAGCCTTCTGCTGTGCTACAGGCAAACAAACTCGAATAAAATAAACAATTTTTGTGTTGTAAACAAAACAGAAGTCGCCGGTTCAACGGTGTTGATGCTCTCGCATGCGTTCTATCGTACATGCGGTACTAGATTATAAGGTAAGAGCTCAAGGTAAATGGTAAACAGAGAGTGGAGAAAGCCTCTCACTCTGAGTTACCTGCAGGGTATATTTAAGCAGTGATGTACAGAATAAAAGTAAATTAATTATCATCAGCTCTAATCTGGTGATTTAATTCCGCGCCGGCTGCGCGTACAGGGTTTTCTGGAGAAAGTCCTGGTAGGTTATACCCAGGATATAGGTATACCTACACATGTGGTGACAGCGAAAGAAAAACAAACGCCGGTTCTGACTGAGTGGATATAAAGACCGAGTGGACTTAAAATTCAATTAGAAAATCGTGAGGGTAGCAGTAAATTAAGTGAAAGCGCCACTATTTCGTCGCTGAAGTGCTGCGCATTGCGCGTTTTGTATTTTCATCATCCAGAACTGCACTAGAAAATCGTGAGGATAGGAGTACACACATTTGGTGACAGGCGGTTCAGGAAAAGAACCCTGCAAGGACATTCGTCATTAATTCTAACTTCGTCTTTCAATAAGTGTAAAAAGAACGGAAAAAACTAAAAGTACCCTATTGTGTTTTTTATGTCTTAAGTGAAGAAGACCAAAGAAAAAAAAACGGAACCAAATCTCGCAATTAGCCAGTTAATGATAACGGCCGGGAAAAAAAGAAACACATGCAGTAAGTGACTTATTAACACCTCTACGGCCTCTACATATTGGAACAGCCAGACATATTGGAATAGCCAGACAACTGTGAATTATCGTATTAAGAAGGTGCCGAAGTTACGTAGTGGAAATTGAAGTAGAGATGTCCACGACAATGGCCGGCCCTATACCAAGGATATTCGGGTGAGAAGCACATAGTAAGAAAAATTTATGTTTAAATATTGCAGCTGAAATTTTAACGGAAGAGTTTTTTTTGTATCGTTCGACACAGTAAAGTTTGTGAGTTAACATCTATTGATTTTTTTTTAAAAACTGATAGAACAAACAACTACCAAATATAAAGCCATTTAGGAGCTATTGACGATAGAAGAGAACGACGGAGAGACACACATTGGGAGACATAAATGACCTTGGAGACTACATTAGGCGAACTACAATCGTAACAATTCTTCAGTGGTTCGTAATTATAACGATTTACAGGTTATCACATCTACTTGGGTCGAGAGGCCAATTTGTATAAACAATCAATTCGCGCCGCTGCTGGGCGGGTGATTTTATTTCTCAAACGGCTAGCAATAAAACTCTCGGCACGACAAGTGCACGCAAACGATTTTCGTTCATTTGCCCAACAAAATAATTAAAGTGGCAGAGCGGGAAGCAAACGGGCGCTAGCAAATCGAACTTAAGAACGCAAACAGATACTCGCAGAGTTGCGCACATGGAACTCACCTTAATTATTCTAAGAGAGAGTTTTAGCACACGGGTGGCTACGTCATCGTTAGCAAATATAAAGGGGCAAAGTCGCATTTCATTTATGTCCAATAAAGAGCGTGAGAGCGGTAACTACGAATTGCGCGCTCACACGTTGCATACAAAAGTTAGTCAGTTGTACTAATTGTCGGGTACGCTGTCTCTGTTTATGAATTTTGCAGTGTTATTGCGATCAGCTGTGCCAGCCACGGCCAAGGTCGTATTTTGTAAGCATCAATTTTAATGGCCAATGGTAAGAACGTTTTGCTACCATACATGGCTTACCAGTAGCGGTGAATTGCTAAGAGGGTAAAAAAATGGATACATCTATAAGCGCAACGCGCGCAGCGATGGTGACATATCCACCGGTAGAGTAAATAGTAACCGACGGCAGAGATATATAATGTTGGAAGTTTACGTTAAAATATTATTCCATGAATAAGGAATGGCACCTTACGCCATCTAATGTAAACATTTACAATCTTTGATTGATTTAATTACACTAGATAGAAATGATTTTTTTTTTAATAATCATTTAATTATTATGAAAACCTAAAGTTATTTATTTAATTAATAAAGATAAACTTTGAACCGTTGACACTAAATGGTTCGAAACTTGGTGTTCAGATTTTTTGATGGCGCGACGAAGAAATTAGAGTCGGTCACGCTACGTTATCACATCTGGTCAACAGAATCGTTAGTGATACCTAGGAAAAAGAGGAAGAAGGCTACATAAGCCTTTTATAGTCTTATAGTATTTATTCCGCAGTACCTTTTATTGTTTTTTAAGAAATATATATAAAATTTTATATTAATAATGGAGTACACGTTTCCAAAAGCAGATGCCATGCAGTGCATCCCAGAATTAGATGGATCGCTAGACGAACTAGAAGCGTTCGTTTATCATATCGAGCATTTTGCTCGGGAGATACCAGAAGGAGTATAACACGCTCCACTGATTTATATTATTCTATTAAAACTAAAAGGCAGAGCTGCTGCCGCAATACATAGAATTAACGCAAATGCTTGGCCACAGGTTAAGCAGAATTTATTAAAGGAATTTGGGGATATTATACGCATCGAGGCAGTTATAAATCAAGTAGAAACATTGAAACAGGAAGCGAATGAGACCTATCCTGATTATAAAAAGAGGATATTGAAAATTAAGGAGCAAATCGACTCCTACGAAACTTATTGTACGAAGTTATGCATGATAGTTAGTCTTCGATTACATTTTATGGCGGGTTTGTGTGACACCGCATTGAAAGAAGCTGCTCAAGGTAAACGAGCATTTAAGTTAGAAGAGCTGCTAGACGACTTAGAGGATTACTACCATGAGCGTAATCATATCTCGGAAATAGAAAATAGAATTCAGGACCTAGAATTGGTCGAAAGACAGCGCGATGCACTTAGACAATTTAATAGTAGCAGAAATATTTTTACAATTAATCACAAAGACGCTGATTATAGCAACAGCCGTCTTGGAAGCAATGAAGATTATAATTACAAAAATAGAGATAGTATAATTTACAAGCAAAACAATTATAACAATATATGTGGATCTAGCGACGGTAATCGATCCAAATACAATTATCGCACAGCGCGATCATACCGACGGAGCCAAGGGAACTACGCCCATGGTTGGAAATATAATTAATATGGTCAAAATGGACCAACTGATAGGAGGTACAGGAATTCGTATACCCGGATGCCTCAGAAAATGCTTATGGTAGCCAACATTAATGAAAGAAGTAGTAATTTGCAAAAAGAAGGTATTTTGGATCCTGTTGCACAGGAATATTTTAACGAGGATTTAGCAGAAATTTGCGAAGATGTTGACTGGCGGAGATGTACCGATGAGCCCAGCAATATAGAAATAGCCGATTGGAGGACCGCATGCAATCACATAAGAGGCAACAGTGCTTGTGTGGCTAAGCGAGTATATTACGATGTCAGAGGGCACTTAATGTTAACCTTACTGGCTAATCAGAATGTCAAATTTACGTTGAACCTGATCTTAGATACAGGTGCATGTGCGAATATAATTAATGCACGCATTGTGAATCTTTTGAATGTACCGGTAAATACACAGGATGTAACCACTTTTGGAGGTATCGGCCAAGACATTGTGCGAACCTCAGCAGCCAGAAATAGAGTTATGGTGCAGAACGAGTTGCGAGATACTAGCAACACAGCCCGCAATGAGGCTGACGTAGACAAAAACGAAATAAATAGAGAGCACCAAACATATCGAAATGAAGAGCCGAAGAACAATTTTCTTGACTCGAAGAATACTATAATGCCCGAGTTGGACCTAGACTCGAGGCTTGACTATGACCTGTTGGAGCACAAGCTGACACCGGAGTCAAAAGGTATTGCAAGAATTGAAAAACTACGGCAAGTTTTAAATTTGGCGCACTTGCCTGAGAGGGAATTCAAGACAGTAAAGAATATAGTTGAAAGCTATGCAGATATTTTCTTTTTCAAAGGCGACAGGTTAACCACTACTGACGCCGCCGTACACACGATAGAAACTTCATCGGAGGTGCCTATCAATAAGCGGCAATATAGATTTCCGGAGGCTTCGAAACGGCACATTAATAAGGAAATCGATGAAATTAGGGCGCAGGGTATTATTAGACCCAGCACTAGTCCCTGGAATGCACCGGTGTTATGTGTACCAAAGAAACCGGATGCTGACGGTAATAAAAGATACAGAATTGTGGTGGACTTTAGATCATTGAACGAAGTTACCAAGCCGTTTGTATACCCAATGCCTCTTATAAATGAGATATTGGATAATGTTGGAGGAGCAAAATATTTCTCCTCAAATGATTTGAAATCGGGTTTCTATCAAGTCCCGATCGACCGCCGAGATGCGGCTAAAACGGCGTTTTCCACTCCCTAAGGCCACTTCGAACTTACACGAATGCCGATGGGGTTAAAGAACAGTCCCTCAACATTCCAAAAACTTATGAATACTGTTCTTTTTGAGATAGGGGATGTGAAAGCATTTGTCTACCTCGATGATATTATAGTTTTCGGTGACACTATCACCGACCATAATGATAGCTTGCGAAAAGTATTACAAGCCTTGCGTAAACATAACTTAAAAATAGAACCGTCTAAGTGTTAGTTTTTGAAAAAGGAACTGAAGTATTTGGGTCATGTCGTTATTGAAGAAGGCATAAAACCCACCAATGCAAATATTAGGGCCATTCAGAGACTTGAACCACCCACTAACGTGAAAGGTATAAGATCATTTTTGGGAACAGTAAATTTTTACGGGAAATTTATCCCCAACATCGCGGAGAAGCGCAAGCCGCTGAATGATTTGTTGAAGAAAGACGCTAAATTTGTGTGGGGAAAAGAATGTCAGGAGGCGTTCGAATTCCTTAGAAACGCGCGGATTACAGAGCCAGTTTTGGTCCGGCCAGATTATCAAGACACTTTTGTTATTACGACAGACGCTAGCAATTATGCTATTGGAGCCGTCCTGTCGAATGAAAAATCCATGCACCGGCCGATCGCATTCGCGAGTCGTGCGCTTGTAGGTGCAGAGACCAGGTATCATATCATCGAAAAAGAACTACTGGCAATTGTATGGGCCATAGAATATTTCAAACATTACATTTTTGGTTAAAAATTTATCGTTTACACGGACCACAGACCACTTATAGCTATTTGGAGGTTTAAAGAGACATCTTCAACGCTGACAAGATTGAGACTGAAGTTGCAGGGTTTGGAATGCAGCATCTGATATAAACAAGGTAGCGAGAATATAGTCGCCGATTTTTTGTCACGTTTGTCAGATGGGACGTGTCAGGGGCAAGAGAGTTCACCCCACAGGCAGATAGCCATGCTTACGCGCCAGCAGAAACGCCTGCTAGAGCAGCAGAAGAACGCTTCAGATGAATTGAACGGCACAATACAAGAGTTAAATGCCATAGACATTGCGGACATCGCTGAGGACGAGGATGGGCAACAACTCGTCAACATTTCATATGATGACTTTTCACAGGCATTATCAAATGACCTGATACCAAGCGAGACGGTAGAAGTCTCGAAGAGAATATTGGACGAGAGTCTTATCATTCTAAACAGTCGGACAGCATACAGAGAACTTCAGACACTGTATCAGCTGTCACAAGGACTGAAAGAATACGTCGAGGATGGTGTACTCAAATTTGAAGACAAGAAAGTAGGCGGTTTCATAGTAGACGGCAGCGAAAATTCGTTAATCGATTGCCGGAAATTTTTTTCACAATTTTTGGATAGCTTCAATAAAAGCCACGCGGCAGTAAAGGCAGCTGGGGTCATTCACCTAATATCATTCAGAAAAATCAAGCAGCAGGAGATTCTGCAAATGATTCAGTTCCTAGCGGGTAAACTAGAAAAACAAATAATACTATATAATGCTAATAGCGAGCGTACAGTAATTGCGCCAGATCAAGTGGAAATAATTTTAAGGGAATTTCACGACGCACCCTTAGGAGGGCACGTAGGAGCGCGACGAATGCGCCAGAGAATTGGCACACTTTTTACGTGGGCTACGATGAAACGGGATACCGAGAACTACGTTCGGCAGTGTGATTCTTGCCAAAAGAACAAAATTGGAAGATCAAACAAGATACCGATGCAGATCACCACGACCGCATCGGAGCCATTTGAAAAAGTATACATGGATATCGTGGTGTTACCCGAGTCCGATATGGGAAACCGTTATGGTCTAGTCATGCAAGATGACTTGACGAGATACTTAATTGTCGCTCCAATGGAGAATCAAGAAAGCCAGATGGTAGCTAAGACCTTTGTAGAAAATTATATTTGTAAATTCGGTGCCCCGTTGGAACTAGTCACAGACAACGGCGCAAATTTTGTGAACTCACTGATGAAAGAGGTGTGCAAAATTTTAAAGATCAAGAAAATTACTACTAGCCCGTATCATCCACAGGCTAACTTAGTAGAGAGGTCGAACCGAGTTAAAAACATATTTGAGACAATTTATTGGCGGAAAGCCGCACACATGGGACGAATTGTTACTATTTTTCACGTTTGAATACAATACATTAGTAAACTCGTCTACAGAATATACGCCGTTCGAATTATTGTACGGACGGATAGCTCGAATCCCGACTTCGATCTATAAGCGAAATGGAGCGGAAAAGATGACATATGACGCATACACACATGAAATGAAGAAAATATTTTACGATTTACATGCAAACGCACAAGCCAACCTGAAAAGGAGTAAAGAAAACCGCAAACAAATTTACGACAGATCATCTAATGATTACAAACCCATGTGGGGTGAACAAGTATTAGTGAAGGCCGTAGCGACTGGTGTAGGTCAAAAGCTTCAGAACATATGGAGGGGACCATATGAAGTAGTGGACATTCCAAGCGAAATGACCACAGTAATTAGAAATGGTAATCGTTTAGAAAAAGTTCATAATAACCGGCTTAAGCGTTATTATGACTGATTATATGAACTTAAACTATGCTTTCAAGATTAACGGACAGAATATATTTAATGGAATACGATATTGGATGGCATAAGTTATGATAGCAAGCACCTCAACGTGATGAGCTGTATTTTTTTTTTAAGTAATTCAGAAGAAAACACGAAGAAACGCATCAAATCAAGGATTGTTGGCCAACACGGAATGGGTTGACATCGCATCGACGATGCTAAGTCTAATATATCACAAGATATATTCAAACACAAAACCCCGTGACGAAAAACGGACAGGTAAATACAAAGAAATCTTCCGGCTGTTGATGAGCCCAACAAACAACAGTACAGAATCGCGTTAGCAAGAGCCGACTATAAGCTACGTAAGTTCGAGGCCAAAATTAGTAATGAATGGGAAAACATGATAATATATTATATCTGCGGGGAAAATACGATAAATGAAAAATTAAAGAGGAAAATAAAATATAAAGGCGTGAAGAAATACAAAAGTCGCCGAGAAAGATGAATGATTTTATTGACGGGAGTCAATAGGCAGAACCAAACGGAAAAAATATTCTGAAGTTAAGGCGTGAAGAAATAGAAAAAGTCGCCGAAAATATCAAGAGCCTTTCAATGACAGGAATCAAAAGGCGTGACAAGGTTTAAAGAAGGAAATGACGTGAAAAAATACGAAAAGTCGCCGATAGAGATATACAGCCTTTGAGGATACCGGTCAAATGGCATAACACAATTGAAAAAATTAAAATACGAGTGGAGGCGTGAGGGACGAGTAACCCAGCCGATAACAGTTAAATAAATAGAAAACTTGGGGAATTTGATTGACTAGAATGACCTGGAATGTGGTAGTGGAAAATTAAAGAGTTAATAGAAATTGAAACAGCATTTGTTTGTTTTTTGTAAAATGCAAATGTAAACATGGGAAAATTATATAGTGAACAAAGACCTCATGAAAACGAGATTTGATTAATTTAAAAATGGCCGATGGCCCAATGAGAAAAGAAAACCGATTAATGAAGTATTGGATTTTTTTCTTTTTTGAAAGGGAGAAAACTTAAATGACGGAAAACAATAGAACTAGGAGAGACTTTGGACAAGAAGGTTAAACCTACCGGACAAGGAGACTGCTGACTTCAGGAGATTCAGGCTATTCTAATTTTAGTTAAGGACGAGCGAATGTAGACAACGGGGGTGGTTACCCAAAATGATTGGCGGGAGTGCAAATTGAGTGAAAGAAAAACAAGGGAATAACCGGCCCAGGATGATTGAGTGTGCGAGTTTTCGTTTATTTCCTAACCTTCTTATCTTTCAGGAATCTCTAAAGCGGGTGGTCACACCTTCGGAAGGAAGGGGGAGAGGTATTATGCAGGCAACTGCATACTAAGGTGAAGTGTAAGTAATGAAAGTATGACAGTATGACAGTAGCAAGAGACGAATCGAAAATTAAATAATTACAGACTCAAAAAGAGATGCAAAAGATTAAAGAATAAAGCAGATGAGAAAGTGACGGGACTGTTTAGTGCAAATAGAAGATGATATGAAGTGTTAAGAACACGCCAGTTATTAGACGAACATTGAAGACAGAAGAAAACGATAAATATTTAATCAACGCGGTTTGTACAATGAAAAGATTTATTTATGAAACAGTCAGAAAATACCTGACAAAGAAAAAAAAAGCTTGGACCGATGCGGTTTGTTCGAAGAAAACATGATGAAACAAAGATAAAGAGATGAAAGAATAATCTATTATGTCGGAACAGACTCATTTTATGCAAATCGAAAAAGTTTTAAGAAAATGAAAGAAGATATTTAACAAAAAAAAGCAATGAGATAAAAAAAAATGCAATTAAACCAAAGAATTTAAGCTACCTAATAAAATTGAAGAAAGTTATTTGAAGAACATTTGATGAAAAAAAGTTAATAATGGGCCACAACACAAGTTAAACTGATATTTTAACGCGGAAAGAAAAGCCTAATACAGATAAATGGATTGATATGTGACGAAATGATTTTTAATGTAAAACAAAAATAAAACATCGAATACCAAAGTTAGAGAATGTATGATAAAAAAAAAGTAAACAATGCACAATTGAAATGTTATGTTTGTGAAATCGGATAAGACAAATGATGTACGTCTTAGTAGGGGAAGAGTAACCAGATTATATCATCCGAAAAGAAGAAAAATACGGGCCTAGATTGTAAGCAGAAGCGTGGGGTAGATAATAGAATGTAAGAAGCCCGTACGCGAGTGAACAGTAATTTTAAACAGCAAGTGGAAAAGGTAACGAACCAAAAAAGAATTGATAAAATAATGGCAAAAAATAATGCACCACTTGCTAAGTAGGGCAGCTAGCATCTAAGAATTGACAACGAGACGAGTTCCAGATCTACAAGGCGAAGAGATGACCACAACGGAGGCTGAGATGGGGCATATCATAATGCCCAGAAATAACGCGAAAAAGGAAAGCAGACGGATTGCGAGGGGAGTTGAACGGCGGGTGTCTATGGTCGAGATGGAGGTAAAGCCAAACGATATTACCAAGAGGAGACGAGCAGTATCCAGTTTTTGAAGAGGCCAGATGTGCAACAGAATTCAATCAATGCGGCTCATGGTCGAACCAGAATCGAGACTTCAGCGCGAAGACGAATACAGCAAACTACACAGCGAAGGGCGTAATAATTTGTTCCAAATATATATTACTCATTGAGAGTTATTGACTTCTACAAATAAGGATTCGAGGTCAAAGCCAAACAAGCAAAATGACGCTATAAAATTTTGCTCATGTTTAATCAACTATGTTCTTTCTGCACTACGATTTGAAAGTGTGCGCACATATGTTAGCGGGTAATTGGACACCCTGCGCAGACATTTAAATATGATAAACCAAGTGACTGCATTATGAAACTGAGCCAGTGGCAATCGCAAATCTTTTCGCCACACGGCGCGTAACAATACTATAAGCCAAACAAAAATACATACGATCTATGTCAAAGGGACCCGGCTAACCCAACATTAAAGTTCAACAACACACTCTGAACAATCGTAAAACAACCAGCTGAACTGCAGCCTTAAATTAAAGTGCAATGGTAACCATTGAACTATTGTACATAACCCGATGAAGCCTTAAAGATGAGTTCGCGAGGATGACACCACAACCAACTGATAAGAACCTCTACTGCCAGACGCACCCTCCCGTTTCAAACCCCCTGTAACCCGTCGCTTGAATACGACAGCCAAGCAGCGGATATCTACAAGCGCAGCACACCAGGCGAGCGAACATTTGTCAATTTGTTATGAAGAAAATCCATGTCTGAAAACGTTAATTTATGTAGAAATGATATGTAGCACCATTGTAATTAATTGAATTTTACGTGCAAAGGAAAGAAGGAAATCATGAAAACTAATATGTATATAGTATCATAAAAACGCGAAAAATAATTGTTATGAAAAACACACCTATCGGCCGTCAGAACGGACCATGTGACCATTATCTCTTCTAGATAATGGCCAACTAGGCGGGGTGGCAGATGTGACGTCACACTCCGCGCAGAAATACCTTATGTTCCGTCACGTAGGATTTTGTCATACGGAACATTTTAGCTTAGTCCGAAAGACAGTAAGCCTTCCGTTTGAAGAAATGAAAAACAGGTAGAGTGTAGAACCGGGACACGGCCACCTGCCGTTGTCCCCATAAAACAAGATCATTTGTAAAGAAAGCAGGAAAGATCTTGAAGAAAGACCGCGAACGGTTCTGCTAAGCAAACGTTGGCGAAACATTTGGTTTCCTTGACAGAGGACCGCGTACGGCTCTGTCAACATACTAGGTATCAACAGATTATGCAATAGGCGGCAAAAAACTTCGCGCAGCCTTCTGCTGTGCTACAGGCAAACAAACTCGAATAAAATAAACAAGTTTTGTGTTGTAAACAAAACAGAAGTCGCCGGTTCAACGGTGTTGATGCTCTCGCATGCGTTCTATCGTACATGCGGTACTAGATTATAAGGTAAGAGCTTAAGGTAAATGGTAAACAGAGAGTGGAGAAAGCCTCTCACTCTGAGTTACCTGCAGGGTATATTTAAGCAGTGATGTACAGAATAAAAGTAAATTAATTATCATCAGCTCTAATCTGGTGTTTTAATTCCGCGCCGGCTGCGCGTACAGGGTTTTCTGGAGAAAGTCCTGTTAGGTTATACCCAGGATATAGGTATACCTACACAGTATTTGGCATCGTTTGCCATCAATAACTCAAAGCTGCAAAATTTTGAGTTGTGCCAGTTTTGAATTCAACTGACGATGTATTGTGTCGTGTTGCGCGGCTTGGAAGGAAAAAATGTTTCCTTCCCCGTGTCGCATGGAAGCAGATTGTTGCGTGTTTGATACTGCCGACGGTAGACATTAGTATGAAGGTGGAAATTCTGATGCGATGTCAATCAATAACCGTCTTCTTTAAGACGTTACATCCTTGTTAATGAAGGGTCATGAATTTTCTGAAACGGACTCAGCACCGTGAGCAGAACTTGCTGAACTTTTCTGTTTGGAATCGGATTTGTTTCGCATATACCGCTTGTGATGCACAGTATCAATGAATCGTAATATACATCACACTGCCGCGCAATTGCAGCAGCATTAAACTGCAATCAAAGTTGCAGTTTAGTAATAACCATTCATTATGCTCTTCCAAATACATTTAGTAGCCTTGAGAAAGGCTGGTTGCTGCAGTTGCAAATTTCATTCAATTATCGCATAAATGCTTCATGGTCCAGATAGCGCGCAATACCCGCTCTGACATAGATTTTTTGCACGTTGTGGAATGGGATAACTGGAAAAATTATTCTCCAACGTTCGAAAAAAGAGGATGGGCTACGCTGCTCACAGTTTGTCGGTATATAAGCGAAATTTGAACGTGAAAGCGCATTATCTTATCGTCTACTGTGTACCAACCTGCCAACAAATGTATCATCATTGAGATGGCACCAGAGACAAGCAACAAAGAAACCAGGAAATTGGTCACAACAGATCAAACCTCGTTGTAAGGAGAAACATTTTCGGTTGCTTCCCGGTTGGCGGATTACAACAAACGTTCTACTATTACACTTGCCGCAAAGTTCAGACTGCCGTACGTATGCTGCTCCAACTAAATTGTTACATTCCTCTTGTCAACCTATTGTTGCCTTATAAAGGCAACAATACAACATGTATTGTGTGTTGCACGGCTTGAAGGAAGAAGATGTTACTGTTCTCGTGTCGGATATAAGAGTCGCAATTATGTTGTGATTGTGATGTTGTTATGAATTTTCTAAAACGGACTCAGCACCGTGAGCAGAACTTGCTGAACTTTTCTGTTTGGAATCGGATTTGTTTCGCATATACCGCTTGTGATGCACAGTATCAATGAATCGTAATATACATCACACTGCTGCGCAATTGTAGCAGCATCAAACTGCAATCAAAATTGCAGTTTAGTAATAACCATTCATTATGCTCTTCCAAATACATTTAGTAGCCTTGTAAAAAGGTGGTTGCTGCAGTTGCAAATTTCATTCAATTATCGCATAAATGCTTCATGGTCCAGATAGCGTGCGATATCCGCTCTGACATAGATTTTTCGCACGTTGTGGAATGGGATAACTGCAAAAATAGGTGTGACTAAAGTCGCATTGAAGCAAATTGTTGCGTGTTTGATACTGCCGACGGTAGACATGAGTATGAAGGTGGAAATTCTGCTGTGATGTCGAACTATAACCGTTTTGTTTTAAGACGCAATAGCGTAAGTGCTGCATTTCTGTTATCTGCTGCCATCCAGCACTAGAACAAGTTTATATTACAACCGGCCACCAACACATTCTTGAGGCAATGTTGAATTTTTCTTGTCTTGCGAATGCTGAAATTAGCGGTTTTCCGTCTGTTACACATGATGAAAAATCTTAACGACTTTAATCACATAATTGTGGAGCACCAACAGGTGCTATTATATTTGACAACAGTAACAAACTGGCAAGTTTGTTCAATTATCATCATTTCGGATAACCATTCGCCGATGATTCTAGTTCTCCCGTTTTCTTTATTAGAATTGCCTGCCAATTCCAATAAATTCTTCAGCTACCAAAAACTCCATAACAGCCGCCAGATAGTCAGGTGCTTAAGTATCAACGCGCCCAGCGCGATCAGCCAGAAATTGAAACCCGGCTTTTCTTTCTTCTTCACGACCAGCAACCAACGTCCGTGTGGTATCGGCACAATCATGGAATGAATTATACATAAAACACAAAGCGCGCTTTCTTAGTCAACTAGGTATATTCTGACGACCTTGTTAGGGAAAGAAGCATTGTGCGATCAATCAGAGGTCGACATTTGCGTTTCGACAAGGCTTGACAATTTTCAATAGTACAATCGTTCGAACAATCAGATTAAAACTTTCTGCATTTGACGGGTGCTTGGTTGATTTTCCGATTGATTACTGCAAAAATGACGAAAATCGGTTGGAAACTGACTGAGTTTAAACGGTTGAAAATGGACAATTTTTGTGACGCTCTCAATGTTTTTGCTTTTTGAAATTGGATCCCTGTAATGAAATTGGTCCCCTGTATATGTTGCCGTAAGACGTAATTTTACGTCAAAATATTCGTAGAGTTCGAAGCAATTTATTTGTAAAACATTTAGGGTTTCTTAATAATAAGAATTGTGATATCATTCACATAACGTAAAACGTGGTGGCGGGGTTATGCGATTCAAACCTCATGTGCGATGCAACAATGGCCATGTGCAGGTTGCTTTGTTTTGATTACTTTGATAGCGCAGTATCGGATTAGAGCGCTTCATTTATTGGATGGTTCATGATTAATTTTTTTTTCCTCATATATCATTTATTTGACACGGCACAAATACAATTTAATGTTTAACGGCGCCAATTATATCTGGTGACTTAAAAACTAAAAGCAATTTTTTTTATCCTCGCTGCCGACTACGAGCTGAAATTAAGTCTAACTTAAAACTAGCATGAATTTTTCAACCAGTGTTTTGTTGTTGAATGGTCGTCTGGTGCTCTTCGAATGGCCGATGTCATGAGCTGGGGCAGGGGCTTGTATCCTCGGGTCCTGGAGGTATTGTGCGGGGTCTAGTTGCTGGTTATGGTTCGTTGTTGTTGTTCGCTAGTGTTCAAGTGGCCATATGGTATGTGCCGCTGAGCCAAGGTGCAGTTGCTGATTCCAAAATCTGTGCTTAAGGTTCAAACGTGTTCTTGTCGTTTTGTTGGGTGTAGACCGAGGGGAACGGGACAAGACTGGGGCATGGATGGATTTTAGGAAAACGTATATAAGGGTCATGTAGGGTATGTCACGGCTCGCCAAGACATCACGAACAGGTACAGCTGGCCGTCTACCTCCGGCCTCAAGGGAAGCTACTAATTTAGACCTGACGTCACGGTGGACAGGGCATGACCAAACAACGTGCTCTATGTCGTGATAACCTTCACCACAGGCACAGATACCACTTTCCCCGAGCCCAATACGACGGAGATGCGCATCAAATCTATAGTGATTGGACATAAGCCGAGACATCACGCAAATGAAATCTCGACCTACATCCAACCCCTTGAACCACGGATTCGTCGATACCTTGGGTATAATGGAATGTAACCACCTTCCCAGTTCGCCTCTGGTCCAAGAATTTTGCCAACTGATGATCGTATTCTGACGTACAAATGCAAAAAATTCATTAAAAGCAATTGGTCTTTCATAAATTTCACCGTTTGTTGCGCCCACCTTAGCCAAAGAGTCCGCTTTCTCATTGCCCGGTATCGAGCAGTGAGAAGGGACCCACACTAAGGTAATCTGAGAAGATTTTTCGGATAAAGCTCTCAGATGTTCCCGTATTTTCCCCAGGAAATACGGAGAGTGCTTAGCATCTTTCATCGATCGGAGAGCCTCAATGGAACTGAGACTATCCGTAAAGATGAAATAATGGTCCGTGGGCATTTTTTCGATAATCCCTAGGGTGTACTGAATTGCAGCTAATTCTGCGACGTAAACAGAAGCAGGATTATCGAGCTTATGGGAGACGGTTAAACTGTTATTGAAGATACCGAAGCCAGTGGACCCATCAAGAAGTGATCCGTCAGTGTAGAACATATTGTTGCAGTTGATATTTCGATATTTATTGGAAAAAATTTTAGGGATCTGCTGCAGGCGTAAATGATCCGGGATTCCACGAGTTTCTTCTATCATGGATGTATCGAAAAACACAGTAGAATCAGAAGTATTTAATAAGTTGACACGATTTGGAATATTCGAAGAATGGTTAATATTTTGGGACATGTGATTGAAATACAATGTCATAAAACGGGTTTGAGAATTAAGTTCGATTAACCTTTCAAAATTTTCAATCACGGGACGGTTCAAGACCTCACATTTGATAAGAATACGAGAAGACAGGCTCCAGAAGCGGTTTTTCAATGGTAGTACTCCAGCTAAGACCTCCAAACTCATCGTATGGGTCGACTGCATGCAACCTAAGGCGATACGCAAACAACGATATTGTATTCGCTCCAGTTTGATCAAATGTGTGTTTGCTGCGGAGCGGAAGCAGAAACACCCGTATTCAATAACAGACAATATCGTTGTTTGATAAAGTCTTATAAGGTCTCCTGGATGGGCTCCCCACCATTGTCCGGTTATTGTACGAAAAAAAATTCACTCTTTGTTAACATTTTTTCATCAGATACCTCACGTGACAACCCCAGGTGCCTTTAGCGTCGAACCAGACACCAAGATATTTGTGTACCAAAACCTGAGAAACCGTTTTACCCATTAATTGTGTTTGAAGCTGAGCAGGTTCATGCTTCCTAGAAAAAACTACTATCTCAGTCTTCTCCGGAGAGAATTCGATACCTAGCTGTAAAGCCCAAGCAGACAAATTGTCCAAGGTATCTTGCAATGGTCCTTGCAAATCGGCAGCTTTGGCTCCTGTAACAGAGATCACACTGTCGTCTGCAAGTTGTCTTATCGTGCATGAATTTGCCAGACATTCGTCAATGTCATTTACATAAAAATTGTAAAAAAGGGGGCTTAAACACGAGCCCTGGGGAAGACCCATGTAGCTAATTCGAAAAGTTGCCAAATCGTCATGCGTAAAATGCATATGCTTTTCGGACAACAAATTGTGCAAAAAATTGTTCAAAATTGGAGAAAATCCTTGTCGGTGAAGTTTACCCGAAAGAATGTCAATAGAAACGGAATCAAAAGCCCCCTTAATTTCCAAGAACGCAGACGCCATTTGTTCTTTGCGAGCATACGCCAGCTGAATATCTGTTGAAAGGAACGCAAGACAATCATTCGTCCCTTTGGCACGGCGGAAGCCAAATTGAGTATCTGATAGTAGACCATTTGATTCGACCCAGTGGTCTAAACGACGGAGTATAATTTTTTCCATCAATTTCCGGATACAGGATAGCATTGCAATCGGCCTATAAGAGTTGTGATCGGAAGCTGGTTTCCCTGGTTTTTGGATGGCGATCACCTTCACTTGCCTCCAATCCTGCGGTACAATGTTTTGCTCCAGGAACTTATTGAACAAGTTCAACAAGCGCCTCTTGGCATTGCCGGGTAGATTCTTCAACAAGTTGAATTTGATTCTATCTAACCCAGGCGCGTTATTGTTACAGGACAGGAGGGCAACTGAAAGTTCTGCCATCGTAAAAGGTGATTCTATCGCGTCGTGGCCCGGAGACGCATCGCGAACAATATTTTGCTCAGGAACAGAGTCCGGACATACTTTCCTGGCAAAATCAAATATCCACCGACTTGAAGACTCCTCGCTTTCGTTGACCGTTACGCGACTCCACATTCTTCGGGCTGTGTTCCAAAGAGTGCTCATCGATGTCTCCCTCGACGTCTCGTTCACGAACCGACGCCAATATCCGCGTTTCTTTGCTTTAGCTCAAGCTCCGAATACCGTAAATAGTCGCCAGGTATACCTCCCTTCTGGAAGGCCAAAAACGCGTCGGATCTTTGCGTGTAGACATCAGAGCACTCTTTGTCCCACCACGGAGTTGGAGGCCGTTTTTTTGATCGTTACGCCGGGATGTTTCTTCGTTTGGGCTTGCAACGCGGCGTCGAGAATCAAGCCCGCGAGGAGGTTGTATTCTTCAAGTGGTGGATGATGTTGAATCGACTCGACCGCTTTTGAAATCATTTCCTCGTATAACTTCCAATCGACATTCCGTGTGAGGTCATACGGAATGTCAATTGGTCGCATGCGAGTTGATCCGTTAGTAATTGAAATAAGAATAGGCAAATGGTCGCTACCGTGAGGATCGAGGATTACTTTCCATGTGCAATCCAACCGTAGCGACGTCGAACATAAGGATAGGTCCAAAGCGCTTGGGCGCGCTGGAGGTTTCGGGATACGTGTCATTTCACCGTTGTTTAAAATAGTCATGTCGAAGTCATCGCAAAGGTTATAGATTAAAGAGGAGCGGTTATTATTGTAAGGGGAACCCCAAGCCACACCATGAAAGTTGAAGTCTCCCAAAATCAAACGTGGCGAGGGAAGAAGTTCTATTAAATCAAAGAGCAGCCGTTGCCCAATCTGTGCTCTGGGAGGAATATATATTGAGGCAATACAAAGCTCTTTACCTTGTATTGTCATTTGACATGCGACAACTTCGATGCCTGGAATCGAGGGGAGGTTAATACGATAGAAAGAATAGCACTTTTTAATCCCTAAAAGTACTCCTCCATGGAAGTTGAGATCAATATTTGAAGTAAGCCAAGTTTCACAAAGGGAAAATGCATCGCATTTGTTTTTATTTATCAAAACTTTAAACGAATCAATTTTTGGTAAAATACTTCTACAATTCCACTGTAAGACAGAGATAGAATCCTTCAGATTAGCAGATGAATTAGGCATCGAAGGATACGATCGCTGCAAGGAGGGGCCATTGAGCAGTCAACTGCTTCAAAAATGTTCTATCTGTTGGGAGGAATGCTGTAAGAAAAACTTTTATTGGATCGGGTACATTGAAAGTTTCAAAAATCCAGTCCACAATGTCAGAAAATTTCACCAGTCCAGCATTTGAATTTTCCACTGGATGTGCAAAAGGAACAACTGGGGTTTTAGATGTTCCAGGAAGTGCTGGGAACTCCTTCTGGGACTTTAAACTTGCAAGCCCAGGAGGAGTTTGCTTCGGTTTATCCGCTGCACTTTTAGGTTTGTTTGTACCATTCATTTCACTTTGGGAAATCTTTGGACCTTTTCTGGGAAGTTTAGGAGAGGAAATATTTTTCCTCTTTCTAGACTCCCCAGGATTGGCATAGGATGTTCCCGCTGGTGAATCGTCAGAATCGGTTTCATCAGAGGACAACAGATCGAAGGGGTTCGAAGTAACGGGAGAAGTGGTAACGGTCTTCTTCAGCATGTCAGCGTAGGAACGCTTTGAACGCTCTTTGAGAGACCGTTTTATTTTATCCCTGCGCTGCATGTACACCGCACATGTCGAGAGCTCATGCAGATTTTCCCCGCAGTGAATACACTTTTCAGCGTTAACACTGCAAGAATCTTCCGCATGAGACTCCCCACACTTGCCACAACGTGCCTCATTGCAGCAGTAGGTGGCTGTATGGCCTATCTGCTTGCAATTCAGGCAGTTCATGACGCGGGGCACGTAGAGCCTCACAGGGAGACGAACCCGGTGGATCGAGATGTGGCTTGGTAGTGCAGACCCGGCGAACGTAACTCGAAACGAGTCTGACGGAGTGTAGACTTTTTTGTCACCGACGAGCGATACCGACCGCAATTGCTTGCAGTCGAGCACCTTCGCATCGGGACATGTGCTGTTCTTGAAGCACCCTTTAGCACTTTTCAATATACACTCCACGGAAAGACTCGAATCGGTCACGACACCGTCGTTCTCCACATCTCTAGCGGGTACATAGCACGGTATTCCCGTGTAAAGAGCTCGGAGCAAGCTATATCGTTGGCCTCTTTAAGGTCATTGACCACGACACGGAGCTTGTTCGGCCTGATTTTTAAAATTTCAGTCACAGCTTTAAAGTGTGACGTCAGGTCTTTCGAAATCTGTAGAATGTTTAAAGATTTCGATTTCGGCCCCGCCTTAGGCCTGAGGTAAACTGCCACCGGGAGAGTCAATCCATCTGGATACAATCTGACACGTGGGGGAGCTGAGGAATTAATGTTAGGAGGGGGGGCAGGAGGGATAGGGTCGGGGGGATTCGAGGATGGAGGTGCGGGAGGTGGGGGATCTACATACATCGCGCTAAAACTAGCGCGCCGATGGGACAGACAAGAAGCACGTACCTTCCTTTCCTTCTCTCCTTCGTGTTGGATAAACGTCCACAGGAGTACACTGCACTCACCACCTAATCGTTCGACAGCAGGCAGCTGCAAAGCGACACAGTAACACAAAGGCGCTTGACCTTGCGACACAGCAATCTAGACAAAAGACACCGGGACCGGTCAAAAAATGCCACCACTTGCACACACGTATTGAAATTTATCGGAGCGATTTCGCAGCACAACCGATGCTGATGCGTGTTCGGCACAGAATGATTAATTATTTTTATCCACTATATAAAAATAGATTAACGTAACGTAGATTTTATTGATATTATTCCCGCCGTTACCGAGTTGCACAATAAGCAACATCATTTTAAAACGTTTTAAATCAAGAAAGTAAGCGGTGACATGTACGTTTTATTGCAAGAAAATATTCGTAGAGTTCGAAGCAATATATTTGTGAAACATTTAGGATTTCTAAATAATGAAAACTGTGATATTATTCACATAATGTGAAACGTGGCGGCGGAGCTGTGCGATTTATACATAGTGGTGTGACGCAGCCGCGGCGGTGTACACTTGTACAGGTAGCTTTGTTTTGATTATTTTGTTAGCGCAGTATTGAATAAGAGCGCTTCATTTGTACGATGATTCATGATTAAAAAAATTTTTCTACTATATTGAAATGGAAAGACGTAACGCAGATCATATTGATATTATTCCCGCCGTTTCTGAGGTGCACAATAATTACAATCATTTTAAATCGTTCTACATCATAGACATGTTCTACAGCAGAGACATGTACGTTTTGTTGCAAGAAAATATTCGTAGAGTTAGAAGCAATATATTTGTAAAACATTTAGGGTTTCTTAATGATAAAAATGGTGATATCATTCACATAACGTAAAACGTGGAGGCGGGGTGTGCGATTTATACCCCCGATTTATATCCTGGTTCGCGACGCAGTAACGGCGATGTGCAGGTTGCTTTAGTTTGATTATTTTGATAGCGCAGTATTGGACTAGAGCGCTTCATTAATAAGATGGTCTATGATTTATTTATTTTATCTACCATATAAAAATAGAATTACGTAACGCAGATTTTATTGATACTATTCCCGCCGTTTCTAAGGTACACAATAAGCACCATGATTTTAAATCGTTCTAAATCAAAAAAGTATACGGAAACATGTACGTTTTATTGCAAGAAAATATTCGCAGAGGTCGAAGCAATGTATTTGAGAAACAGTTGGGGATTTTCAAAAATAAAAATTGTGTTATCATTCACATGACATAAAACATAAATAAAACCTGACGTTTTTTCGTTCAACCTTCAACGTTCAACCTATAGTTCGAAATTTGAAGCGATGGCATTTGGTTTTTTTATTTTGATATTCAGACGAGACATTTGAGGTGAAATACAGGCCCCGTTTGATTTTGGCAACACGTCCGAATTCTACATGTTGTCAAATTCGAACCATGCCAAAAACGAACATCATATTTTGTTAGCATTAACATTTTGGATTTACTCACCAGCACAATTCACGACTTATGCATGAATCAGAACAATTCACGGCTGATGTATGACAAATTAACTAAAAACAATACCATGTCAGTAGAAAGAACGAAACAAAGTGAATCAATATTTACATTGAATATGCTAGAACTAAAGTATACACTAGAATTGAAAACTGTATTGTATTTTATTCAACTGTAACTGAATGCAAGCATAGCGGGGGCCTAGTGTGGTTGGTAACGTCTCCGCCAACCACGCTCGACGCCTGGGTTCGAATCCCACCGCCGACATAGGTGTCGATGGTTGTGAGGTGGCGTGATCCACTCACAACCAACCCAACTGGTCTAGATTCAGTCCTAGCCGACACCGGGAGATTTTCTGAGGCGAAAAAATCTCTGGGATCACGCCTTCCATCGCATGAGGAAGTAAAGCCGTTGGCGCCGGTCCGTTAATAAACGGGTCGTGAGTTAGGGTCCTGGGTGTGGAGTCGCCTCCCTGGGCGTCGGTGATTGGCCACAACAGTGGCGGAACTAGACCGACGGAAAATAAGCGAGAATAAAAAAAAATCATATTTTGTTACTTTTTATGTGACCAATGATGACTTAGACTCTAGATATGGCCACCAATGAACTAGTTTCTGGATTCCAAGTCGTTATAGGTGACACTTGATGGGTTTTGGCTCAATAATTCGGATGTATCTGGAACACATTCGGGATAGGTCCGCATGTGGCCTTCGGCGACCTAGATACTTTATATGACCACCAAAGTAATTAGAGGCATGTTACGGCTCTTATCACTGCTCTGATCATGGCCATTATATTACCGGAGCATGTTCCGGTCATATATCCAGAACCAGTTGACCGATTACGACCATCCTGCTAGGCCACATTAGGGACAATAATATCGGTTATTGAACTTAAATCTGTTAGAGTAAAACGAGCAAACTTAAAAATATGAATAAAAAAACCGTACGTTTTTTGTTTTGGTACATGTGTCAAAATCGGACAGTGCCAAAAATGAACCGTACCAAAAACGAAACGTACCAAAATCGAACGGGGTCTGTAAAAGGTATCTATTTACTAAAGATATTTTTCACGAAACTACGAAAAATATGCAAAACCATGACTTTTCATGCTTGATTTACCTCTAAATCAAAATCGGAAGTGATATTATGGGTATTTTTCTATATTAAAATGTTTTTGCCTTTCTCCTAGAAAGGTATAGCAATCACTTGCAAAACCGGAAGTATAAAGGTGTTCAAAGGGCCCAAAGGCATATATCACTCGACTCAGCTCGACGAGTTGAGCATTTTCTGTGTGTGTGTGTGTGTGTGTGTGTGTGTGTGTGTGTGTGTGTGTATGTGCAGATTTTTATTCTCACTCACTTTTCTCAGAGATGGATGGACCGATTTTCATGAAATTAATTGCAAATGAAAGGTCTTATTGCCCCATAAGAATTGAATTGAATTTTATTGTAATCGGATTATTAGTTTAGAGGTTATGTTTAAAAAAGTGAAAATCATGAAACATCAATATCTCAGAAACTACACAACCGATTTGAACAAAATTGGTCTCAAAAGAACGGTCTACCTAGAAAATCCTCAAGTTTTGAATTTCATCGAGATTGAACTTGTGGTTCAAAAGTTATAAAAAGAAACGTGTTCTGAAGACTGTTTAAGCTCACTCATGTTTCTCAGAGATGGCTGAACCGATTTTCAGAAAATCAGTGTCAAATGGAAGGTCTAATTGCCCCATAAAACCCTATTGATTTGTTTTGCAATCGGACTATTACTTTGCCTGTTATGTTTAAAAATGTGAAATCCAGCTATGCAAAGGAACATATTCCGAAGACTACTTGGACTCACTCACTTTTCTCAAAGATGGCTGACCCGATTTCCACAAAATTAGTGTCAAATGAATGGTCTTAGGGGAACTTTGGAACTGAACCTTGTAGAAAACTGCACTTTGTAGAAACGGAACTTTGTAGAAACGGAACTTGGTAGAGGCATTCTTTTCTTTTGATCACCGAAAGAACATTTCTTTCCAGCTTGAACTCCTGGACGGGATTAATTTATTAAAACTCAACTTAGCTCTAAGTCACTTCTTAATCTCTAACTTTTACCAAATACTACTTTACATGTAACATGGTTTATGTATGTCTGTAATACGTATATGAAAATAGGCGGAACCAGAGCATCGAATTGTCATTGGTTGACACAGTGTGGCTTGCTATAAAACTCACACTGCTAGCGGGCTATTCCTATACGCCTGAGTGTAGGCAATAGCACATGTTCATGATGTCCGCAAGTTGCGCTAGTGTCTTAGCTGTTTGCGGCTCTCGTTCTATTTCGAAAGGATAAAGTGGGACGAGAAAGAATCGTGGGAAGCTAAACATTGCTGGCTGTGCTGGCAATGTTTTGGTTAGTTTATGAGGTGTTGCAAATATGGGATCGAAAAGGTCCTTTGGTTCTCATATATCCACATGCACTTGGTTAATTTCCAAGTGGTTGCATGTACATGCATGAGAACCCAATGTGTGGTAATTTTGAATTATTGAGGAAACATGGGTTTTAGGAATTTGGCTGGCTCGGTGGGAATTCTCAAGTGGATTGCGTATGGCTAGTTGTCATATGCAACACTTGTCGTGGGAAATCGTATGTTAGAATAAGGATTTGCTAAGTAACATAGGTTTTAGGAATTGGGTTAGTTCGGTGGGAAAGAAGTGGTTTGCGTATGGCTAATGTCATATGCAACACTTGTCGTGGGAATAATTTGGAAGATGTTTGACTATCCGGCCCGTGGGAATATGTTTTCTGGGTCCGTTTGGAAAGTCATTAAAATTTGGAGGATCATGTTATCCTCGTAAGGTTTCAGCTTACATCTCCTCCCCAAGAATGATCTGGAGGGTGAAGCCGAAGGATCATTCTGAAAAAGGATAGGTAGGGTTTTCTGTAATTGTTGTCAATAATTGTTTTATAAATCGTGAAAAATGCCTCGTTGCTCACCTTTACAATACTGATGAAATTTTGTTGTATAATGAATTCTTGTACGTGTATATATTATTATTATTATTTCTGAAGTAGAATACTTCTCTCAGGAAGTTCGGCTACATAGGGATGTGAAATGAAAATCTAAAACCGAAAAAAGTGAAAAATATGTCCAATTTCAAATGCTAATAAATCGTTTGTATTCGATGGATTTCCTTCGTTCTTGCAGCAATAGATTGGAAAACCTTCTAAGATTCTTCCCAAAAGAAGATAATTGTAATTTTAATATTCACACTATTGTACTATTGAAAATAGTCAAGCCTTATCAAAACGAAAAATTCGACCTCTGATTGGTCGTTATACGATTGCTTTCCAAGCACGGTGTCGACAGAATCATATACCTTGCAATTGAAAACATGCTATTTGGCCTATATAAGAGCCTGTTTCATCTCCTAGCTGGTCTCGAGGTACGATGCTGGCCTAACAAGCCAGTCGTCGTATGTTCGAGTCCCAGCGCGGGAAAGACTGTTAGTGTCAGAAGGATCGTAGCGCTAGCCCCGCAATTGTCCTGTACACTTAACAGTAGGCTGCGAAGTCTGTGTATAGTAAAACAGAAGGTCGAATTCCGATACGGAATGTGGCACCAAGGCTTTGCTTTGCTAAGAGCCTGTTTCAGCCGAAGCCGCTCATAATAGTTCTAGACAGCGACAACAGCAGTCGTCCTTCCTTAGCAGCAGCATTAGCCCTGTGGTTGGTCACCACGTCTCAGGAGCAGCGCTGTTCTTCTCAGCGTGTGTCGCCAGACTGCCATTATTCCTCCCGTGTTGGGGCAGCATGAAGTTTGCCATCAGGAAATCCAATTTTAAACATCAAAATGCCTTTTTCAAGGCAAATAAACAAGTCATTGAAAGTTAATAATTTTTGACAACATAAGCAAGCATTCTGTGTTGGATCCTAGCAATTTAAATCTGTCGTGCCTGTGTAATTCACTGAATGTGAAATAGCTTCCACAGTGCATGTTGTCCGTGTATCTTAGTTCCCCCACTGTTAGGGCAGCTCAAAGGTTGCGATCAGCAACCGATTTTGAACCGCAAAATGCCTTTTTCAAGGCAAATAAACAAATAATTGAAGGTTAATAATTTTCTGGCATCAACACAAGCAGACATTCTGTGCGGGATGCAATCAAATTTTGTTGTAGCTGTCTAATTTTTACTTTATTTAGAAAACCCCCACTGTAAGGGCAGCGCAAAGGCTGCAATCAGTATAACCGACTTTGAATAACAAACTGCCCTGTTGGAACCGCATACACAAAGACAGTTAGTTCGACTATGCAGAGCTAATATGAAGTCGATTCAATCAATCAGCATGAACAGAATTTTGTCGTCTCCCAGCTGCTAAGTTGCAACATGATGCAACACGCAACAGCGAGCAAACGAAATCGCTTGATGTTACAAGCCGCAATCCGGTTAGGGGTAAAATCGTTGCGTGTGTGAGAGCACCATCGGTGTTTATTTGCTGGATACAAAAATCAAATGCAAATTGTGGAATAATTCGTCTGACGAACGTTGTAACAGTTGTACATATTGGGTTCGATTAAACATATTACAATGACAGTTAAGAACGGTAAACATAAAGGACAAGAATTATAAGTAATCACCCCTAGTTTGAACCGGGAGACGATATAGTGGTTTGAGTCTTCACTATCGTTAAAATTGCGCCAATCGTTTGCCAGTCATAACAAAATAATGATGAATTCTGAAGTAAGGCAATCCAACCAGAATATTATGTTGAAATATTTTATTTTTATTCTCCGGTAAAGTAAACATTAAACTGCATTACCGCGAAAACCAATTATCAATTGTAATTAAACCTATTAGATGATATTCGATCTTCTTCAAAGATCTACAAGAGGAAATAGTTTCATGTATATTGTATATTACATTTTGGTAATAAATCGTGGTGTTAGAAAGTGTAAAGGGACTAATGGATAATTTTATTAATTATAGCTTACAATTATTACGCTTCGAATGTCTGAACGTCAAACGTTCTGTTGTGTTAGATTGAGTGACATTGAAGGTAGGCATCGTAAATCTAACCTAAATCGGCAAATTAAATGCTAACATAAATTTGTTGAACGCAGACGCCTGTTCAACAGGCGGGAAGTACCGGACAGTCATCTGTCGATTTCTACGAGATCCGAGTATATATCCTGTCCGTGTTCGGACTCCTCGCAAATAATTACTGGAGTTGTCGGAGTCACGAGGAGAATTCAACCGCAAGCGAAACGGGCGGGAGTCGACCCGAACGCCCGATCGGCATTCGGCGTAGCCGCAGTGCCCGTAGCGTCCGTCAACACACGCTACGCAACTTGGAATTAGCCGACCTTTGAATTCGCCACCTTCCACCAGTTCATCGACGTACCCATAGGCGCGGTCCGATCCGCGCGATTCGCTAAACGCAGCCGCTAACACCGGTGCTAACCTGTGCTTACCTAACGCACGCACAGCTCTAGTTCGTCGTAGCCGCCGCCAGCATCCCGTTGCAGCCGTCGGAGAAACGGAGTAAACCCTGCGTGCAGGTATGTTTAGGTTTAAATTAGTTTATTTGACACGGCACGATACATTTTCTGTTTTACTGAGCCAAGTACAATTCGTATTAATTCTACGTTAGCAGGGAAAAGAGGGAGGCCTTTTCTTTATTCTCGCGGCCGACTACGAGCTAGTGGGGATTTAAGGTGAGAGGAGGGGAGATACAATTTTGAATAAAAACTATTTTGGAACTTTGTTTTTCAACTAGTAGAGCAATTGTATTCTTGTTTGTTGTGGGTTCAAAATTTGTGTAAGCATAGATGCGGGCTCTTCGTTTCCGTGTCTTCAGCATAGCATATTTGTATCCTTAATCTGACAAATAGACAAAGAAAATTTTAATTTTTAATGCCAGCGTTTTTCAGAAAGCAGTATAGCTGTGTCATGTACTGGAGATCACCGCTTCCCAGAATGTCTCTAACGGGTACGTTCGGTTGTTTTCCTCGGGCCCGAAGGGAATCTATAAGCTCGGACCTAACACCACAGTATTCGGTACACGACCAAACAACATGCTCGATGTCATGGTAGCCATCGCCACAAACGCAGTGATTACTGTCTACAAGCCCTATACGAAAGAGATGCGTGTTTAACGTGTAGTGATTGGACATAAGTCTGGACATCACGCGAATGAAGTCCCGACCGACATCCAACCCCTTGAACCATGCTTTCGTCGATACCTTAGGAAAAATGGAATGTAGCCACCGTTCATCTGAGTTCCATGATGATTGCCAACTGTTGAGTGTTCTCTGACGCAAAATGCTATAAAATTCATCATAAGCAATTGGTCTTTCATAAATATCGCCATCAATAGCACCCACCTTAGCAAAAGAGTCAGCCTTTTCATTACCCGGAATCGAGCAATGAGAAGGGACCCACGCTAAGGTAACCCGGTAATTTTTATCTGTTAAAGCACTTAAAAACCGCCGTATTTTCCCCAGGAAATACGGGGTGTGCTTCACAGGCTTCATCGATCGCAGAGCCTCAATGGCTTGGGATTGGGTTCGGGGGAGTTGAACCATTAGCAATTGATATAACGATTGGAAGATGATCACTACCGTGGGGATCGTTGATTACTTTCCACTGGCAATCTAACGCAAGTGATGTCGAGCAGAGGGATAGGTCCAGCACGCTTTCACGTGCTGGAGGATTAGGTACACGTGTCGCTTCCCCAGTGTTCAAAAGTGTCATATTGAAGTCGTCGATCAAGTTACAAATTAAAGAAGATCGGTTGTCGTCGTACAGCGACCCCCATAGCGAACAGTGAGAGTTAAAATCTCCCAAAATCAAAAAAGGTGCGGGAAGCAATTCTGCTATATCAAGGAGTTGCTTCTGTTCAATCCGCGCGGATGGGGGAATATATAACGAAACAAGGCAAAGGTCTTTTCCATTCATATTCGTTTGAATGGCAACAACTTCAATATTCGAGATCGAGGGGAGGTCGATTCTGAAAAAAGAATAGCACTTTTTGATCCCTAAAAGTACCCCTCCACCGTGTGAGTCTCGATCTCGACGAATGATGTTAAAATCGTGGAAATTAAGTTGGCCATTTGAATTGAGAAAAGTTTCACAAAGCGCGAACGCATCACAATTGTATGTGTTTATCAAATGTGAAAATAAATCAAATTTGGGGATGATACTTCTGCAGTTCCACTGTTACACAGAGACAAAATTCCTAACCTCTTTCAACGTATTAGTCATCGAAAGATACGATAGCTGAAATGAGGGGCCAAGTTGCTGTGAGTTGCTTCAAAAAGGTTTTCACTGTTGGGAGAAGGGCAAGAAGAATGTTTTGAAGGGGATCTGGTATGTTGAATGTTTTAAATATCCAGTCCACAATATCAGAGAATTTTATGGACCCTGTTTCTTTTATGTCTTCTGATCGAGAAATGGGTGCACGAGGGGTTTTTGGTGCCCCAGGAAGCGGTGGGTACTCCTGGTTTGATTTGAAATTAAAACCGGGGGGTACTTGCTTCGGTTTTTCTTCACCGCTTCCTTTTTGCGTTGTCTTATTGGTCATTCCGCTAGGGGTTATCTTACGACCTTTACGAGAAAGATTAGGAGAGTTGAGCATTCTCCTCTTCCTAGATCCCTCTGGCAAGGCATAGGAACACCCTTCGACGGGATCGTCAGATGTACCCTCATCGGTTGGCAAAAAGGAAAAGATGTTTCCTGTCGAGGGTGGCTCAGCCCTTTTAAGCATTTCTGCAAAAGAGCGCTTTGATCGTTCCTTAAGGGAACGCTTAATTTTTTCCTCGCGCTGTTTGTACGCGGGACATGCCGGAAGGTCATGCCGAGTTCCCTCGCAATAAAGGCACTTTTCAGTATCCCCACTGCAAGCGTTCTCAGCATGATTGCCTCCGCACTTGCTACAGCGTGCCTTGTTGCAGCAGTAGGTGGCTGTGTGACCTAACTGCTTACAGTTTTGGCAATGCATGACCCGCGGTACGAACAGGCGTACAGGTAGACGAACCCTGTCCAAGCGGACGTAGTTCGGCAGCGCGGATCCGGCGAATGTTACACGGAAGGAATCCGAAGGGAGGAATTTCTTCTTCCCTTCTTCGATGGATACTGAATGCAATTGCTTGCAATCCAGTATCTTTACACTTTGCATCAAGGGGTTTTTAAAACAGCCAACTCCATGACGCAAAATGTCATCGACAGTGAGATTCCCCTCGGTAACCACACCGTCGATTTCTACATCCTTGGCAGGGATGTACACGCGATACTCTCTCGTGAAGAGCTCGTAGCCAGCAATTTCGCTTGCTTGCTTCAAGCTACTCACGACAACTCGCAGTTTGTTCGGCCTCACCTTCGTAATCTCGGTTACGGCCGAAAAATGTTTTGCCAGGTCTTTGCCAATTTGAATAATATTCAATGGCTTCTTTATGGGCCGGAAATAAACAACGTAGGGACCGCCAGCGGCATCTGGGTAAGCTTTTACCCGTACTTCCGGCACTCTTGGTACAGGACTTGGCAAAGGGGAGGGCACAGGGGAAGGTAGGGGTGAGCTGATGGGAGAAATTTCAATTTCTTCCCCGTTTGTTTCCACCTCCAGGAAAAGTTGCACCTGCATGTCGTCCATTTTGCGGGAGCGTTACGCTCTACCGCACACAAACGATAAATATTCGAATATGGGGGGGGGGGGGGGTTCAAGTAGTTGATGTTAAATTTTAAAAACGATTTTTCAATCTACAATGGATCAAATAAAAAAAAGACAGTAATACAAATTCTAATAACAATAGTAATAATAATAATAATAATAATTATAGTAATAATATTAATAATAACAATAATAATATCAATAATAATATTAATAATAATATTATAACATAGTAATAATATTGATAACAATAGTAAAAATTCTAAAGGTAATACTTCACCGAACGTCTAAGTCACGACCTCACGGCTGATAGTAGAATTAATCGAGCGTCTCCGCAGAACAAACAATGACGATCCAGCTTCGTGTTGAGACGCAGTGGCCGTGTCCTACACGCGACCTTGTAGATGCCACTTGTAGTTGACTTCCACTCGCTCGATCGTATGATGGTCCGTGCTGCTAGCGGGGTAACAGCGGTGCGGGAGAATTATTCTTGCTGATATATCAGCTGCGTATCGAATCACTGGCGGGGTAGCCTGCCCCTACCAGTGTGCAGATGTTTCTGCCGATATATAACAGGCTATTGTTATCGCGCAGCACAAGAACTAATCGACAAAAAAACACCCGTACGATAACTCGTGTATTGTTATTTTGCGAACTCAAACGGAGATAAACAATTTGCGTCTAATCGAGACGAAAGCAAAACAACGAATGGTGCAGGTATGTGAGTAGTAGTGATATGGCCATATACACGATAGAGTTTAAGAGATGTAGATGTGAGAGAAAAGCATAAACTAAAGCATAAAGATTCCGCCCCGATGGGTGACTAACAGAGAGAAAATACGAAGCGAGAAAGTTGAATAGGATAATAAAGGGCCCTACCGATGTAAAGCTAGCGGATAAACTTGGTATTTACATAATTTTGGGGCACTGAACACGAGTTTGGCATCCATTTTTGTTCGGGGCCGTCCATAAAGCACGAAACTCAATTTTTAATATTTTTAGCACTTTTTTTCCTTTTTTATAGAATTATATGATCTTTGACCACAAGTAGTGCCACCGGGCGTCCTCCCCATTGAAAAAAAAACGTAATTTATGGATGACCCCTCGAACAAAACGAATTTTGCATAAATATATGTTTTTTTTAAAATAAACTAAAACAACATAAGTAATACAAACTAATTACAAATTGAAAAAGTCATCATCATCTTCCGCTGTGTTCGCTTAAATCTTGTGTTGAATCGTTTCCAGAAAATTTGAAGTTCATTATACTTATCAGTAGGAAAAATGTCTTTCGCTGCAATTTTCATTTCTTCTAGTGATTTTCGATGTTTCATTGTTTCATATATATGTTATCTTCCTAATCCGGTTTCCATGGTTGAAAGAGGATATTAAAATACATGTATAACACCATGAATTGACAACTTACTCGACATTGAATTAGGTGGTGCCGCTGAAGTTGAAGGCTCCATAATAAATTCAACGAATTTATGAATTTGAAAACCAAGACACTGGAATGACACAGCGTTCTAAATGAATACGAAAAAATGCGGAGGGCGGCGACTGTTCCTTGTTTTTTTTTTTTTTTAAGTAGAATACTTCTCTCAGGAAGTTCGGCTACATAGGGATGTGAAATGAAAATTTAAAACCGAAAAAAGTGAAAAATATGTCCAATTTCAAATGCTAAAAAATCGGTTAGTATTCGATGGATTTCCTTTGTCTTGTAGCAATAGATTGGAAAATCTTCTAAGATTCTTCTCAAATGAAGATAATTGTCATTTTATTATTCAAACTATTGTACTATTGAAAATAATCAAGCCTTGTCAAAACGAAAAATTCGAACTCTGATTGGTCGTTGTATGATTGCTCCCCAAGCACGGTTGACAGAATCATATACCTTGCAATTGAAAATATGCCGAAGCTGCTCATAATAGTTCTAGACAGCGACAACAGCAGTCATCCCTTAGCAGCAGCAGTGGCAGTGCAGTGGATACCAGCCATAGGGGATAGCGGCCACAGCTGTGGCGTAGCAATGAATAGCGCACAAGTTGCAGCGGATCTCAGCATCGATAGCAGCTGGGCCAGCTGATGCAGGGACAGCGGATACCAATGGCATAGGGATACCATCTGGTCGAAGTTAGAAATCAGGACACCTTTTCTCGGCACAAATTTGACTAAGCCATTCTATTCTTCGAAGTATGAGCAAATATAACACATAATATGTGATTTACCCTTTAAAATACAATATAACACTCTTTTATTCACTTAAAATACACTCAGTTTTTATTTACGCGGGGATATGTACCTCGTGGAATAACGCGTAATTCAAAATTCCTTCCATTTAAAAATCCACGTTGATTAGAAAATCCGTGTGGAAAAATACCTAGTGAAAAATGAGTGTATCTTCACTTTTATCAAACCGCTTTGAATTGTTACGCATCATATCGCATTATCGCATGATACTTTAAAAATTCAACACACGTAAACTGTTTCAACTTAAACTTAACAAAAGCCAGATGCTTAATGGTAACAGTAAATGCATTAACGAATCTTCTTATTACTATACTGAGTTTCAACCAATGAAATAAAATCGATTGCAGTGAGCGTTGCGACATGGAATCGAAAACACTTATTGAGCAATTTTCAAAAATTCTGCTCAAATTCTGACATGTCCTGCTAAATCAGGACGGATGGTATCCCTACAATGGCAGCGTATAGCGGCCACAACTGTGGCATGGCTACGAATAGCGTAGCAGTTGCAGCGGGTATATTTGACCATGAAGCATTTATGCAATAATTGAATGAAAATTGCAATTGCAACAATCGGCCTTTTTCAAGGCTACTAAATATTTTTGGAAGAGCATAATGAATGGTCATTAATAAACTGCAACTGAGGTTTGATGCTGCTGCAAATGCATTGCAGTGTGATGTTTATTACGATTTGTTGATACTGTGCTTAACAAGCGGTATATACGAAACAAATCCGATTTCAGAATGACTGACAGGCAAGCAGCCGGGTTATCTTTCTTGTAAAAGTATTCTACTTCAACCTTGCGGTCGTGGCTTTGCACACAACCCTCCTGTGATTTTTTTCTATTATAATGTATAACAAAAATGTGAATATAAAATGTATGTAGTAATATGATATGTTATAATATTTTTATATAAAAAAATGTTGTGTGTGTAATATGTGTTTTTGATGATAAAATAATATGATATTTGTAAGTTATAATTATGACATATCGTAGTGTTTTTTTTTTGTATACTTAATATAATCTTTTATTTAAATTTTTTATGTAATCTTTTGTATAGTCTTGTTTTTATGATGATTTTAGTGCTTGATGTAGCTGCTAATCGTGGTGGTGTGTTAGCTACTACATTCCTTATATTCTTTTTTTTTTGTATGCCTGAAGGGCATTGGGTAGAAAGCGCCACTGCGACAGGAATATTTGTCTTTTGTGGCTGGTCCCGATTACTATACACAGATTACAAGATGCTCGAACTCATTGATGGAGTTGAGCTAGTTGGTTGTAAGCCTGTGCCCCAATCCGGAACTACATGGTTGATGAAACCTGTGACCGTTTTGGGATTGGTGCTCCATACCTGGTATGGAGTTGAGAGGTAACTTCCAAAGAAGTTAAACCTCGATGAAGCAAGAGCCCCGCAAAAGCAAAGCAATTGCGCTGAGCTCTCAGGTTCAGCGTTGCAAAAGCGACAATAGTCGGTTAGGACTTTGCCGATTTTCTTTAAATGATAAAGAGCAGGACAGTGTCCAGTGAGAAGTTCCGTGATGATGCGTAGTTCACTACGAGTTAAACTAAGTAGCCGTTTGGTAACCGTAGGGTTAGGGTAGATAAACTGTTTAGCTTGCCTGCAACCCTGCGCATGTTGCCATTGAGATGCTATCTTTAGCTTTTCCCATGTACTTAGTTCGCCTTTAATGGCGGATGTGGAAGTACCCAAAAACGGTTCCGGTCCAATGAATTGCTGAGCAGATCCTTGTCTTGCGAGGCTGTCGGCATGTTCATTTCCCTCGATTCCGCAGTGACCGGGTACCCAAAGTAGCATAACTTTGTTGAGGCGGGAGAGTTCCCTGAGTGTTGCGATGCACTCCCAGACTAGTCTGGAAACACATGTAGCAGACTTTAATGCCTTTAGTGCCACCTGACTGTCCAAAAAGATTCCGATTTTCGCATGTCTATATTTGCGATGTAGAAATGTTATAGCACAGATATATATTGCGTATACCTCCGCCTGAAAGACGGTTGGCCACTTACCCATTGAGATAGTGGCCTTTATACCTGGTCCGTAGATCCCTGAACCAGTCTGGGGTCCGATTTTTGAGCCATCCGTGTAGAAGCGGATTGTGCCCGATGGAAGACTCGGCCCTCCATTGTTCCACATGGAGCGATCTGTGTCGATCACTATATATGGAACGTCCATGTTTGGCTTCGCTTCCATCCAGTCCGAGACTGTTGTTACTAAAGGTGCCAGCTTAAACTCCTTTAGGATGCTTAGGTGACCCGTTAGGTCACCTTCGAGCATCGTTGTATTTCTTTGCAGCCTTAGTGCGCCAAGCTCTGCTTCCTTCTTCACATGGAGATGTAGAGGAAGTAAGCAAAGCAAGGCCTCCAAGGCTGCTGTCGGTGTTGTGCGCAGGGCACTGGTAACTGAGAGACAGGCCAATCGTTGGACTTTGGTAAGTTTCGCCTGAGCTGTCTTTTCATTTACTTTAGGCCACCATGCGAGGGCTGCGTAGGTTATACGTGGCCGAGCAATGGTGATGTAAGACCAGAGCGCTAATTGTGGTTTTAGCCCCCAGGTCTTGCCAAACAGTGTACTGCAAGCCCAGATAGCTGAAGTTGCCTTCTTTATAGCGTAGTCTAGGTGAGCAGTCCAGTTCAGCTTCTTATCCAGAATGATTCCAAGATATTTGGTCTCATTACTGAAACATAGTCTTACCCCATTCAGTAGCGGAGGAATGATTGTGTGCATTCTTCGCTTGGTAAATGGTATAATGACCGTTTTAGCGGGGTTAATGTTCAGCCCTTCTTCTGAGCACCACTGAGAGGTGGTGTTAAGTGCCGTTTGCATACGACTTCCTTATATTCTACTATTTACAATTTTTGATTTTGTGGTCTATGATTTTTTTTTTTAACTTTACTATGTACAATTTTGTCATCGGTATGATGAACTAAATTAATGAAATGTTTAATTCTTAATTATTATATTTGTAAAACAGTTTGTGTGTTATCCTAATTCATGCGCTACCGAGCTAATTGATTACTGCTCAAATGTTGTTTGTATGTATTTTTCTTGTATGTTGTGGAATAGTTAATGTATATTTTTTTTGTGAATATTTTTCTGTGTTTACGTTTGCTATTTTTTTTTTGTTTTGCTTCCCTTTTTTATGTTTTGTATATGAATGTTGATATGTTTAAGTATATATAATTGATATCGTGTTGCCTCTAATGTCTACGTGTTTCTGTTTCTTTAATTTTGTTGTTCCTAATGTCTATATTTCTGTTTGTTCAGTTTGTGAATTTTATTAATTTGTGTTTGTTTAATTGCTTGAATTTCATTTAGTTCCATTTTGTTAATTTTATGAGTTTCTTTAATTTAATTTGCTTTGTTTAGTATTTTTATTTTTGCTTTATTTTATTATATTCGTAAGTTTAATGACGTCCTTCTGGTTCACCTCTTTGTGCTAGGCATCCGGGGAAAATTATAAAAAATTGGTTCTTGGACAGTAGAGCGTGAAGTTCTGTGTCCATTTGATACCGTCTTGTGTAGTTGCTTCCCGGGCATCTGGTAATTATCTTGAGTTCCAGGAATACTTTCGTTATTTCTTGTTTCCTTCTTAAATTCTATACTTTGCTGAGGATTTTTAGCCTTTTCGCTCAACAAAATAGGACGTTGCTTGTTTGCATCGCCTCTTAAAGATTATACTGGTGATTTTAAGCCATTTCAACCAGGTAAATCTGTAATATTTTGGTTACTCGCTTCCTACTTGAATAAACGTCTTAAATTTAAATAATTTTCGAAATCCACTGGAATCTAAAGTTGATCAGACTTAAGATTGCAGTTTATTTATCGTTTTGAGCCCATGTGGTGATCGATCACATGTTCTCTTAACGACGTAGATTTAGATAATTATTATATAAAAGTAAAAAAAATAATATTTATAAATTGGTGCAAAGCAATATATTGTGCAGAATAAGAAAAAGAAAAAAAAATAATTTAGTGAGAAAAAAAAATTAATTCTATTCTAGCTCTTCTAATCCGTATTTCGCCTCCAAAGCTTCCCAGTTAAGGCTGTTATTGTCATTGCCTAACTGACTTTGGTTTATTAAAAATGCTTGGTTGTCTCCCTGATGTTGAAAATTGCTGTGATTTTGTTGATGTTGGAAATGTTTTCGGCTCATTCCTCGTCTAAAATTTCGATTTTGGTATTTATATTGTGGATATACTTGATTTTCTCTAATTGGTCTGTAATTCTGATAGTTATTGTTGTTGTAAAAATTTCTAAAATTTCCACGGTGGTTTGTGTAATTAACTCCTCTATTTCTATGAAGGTTTTCCTGAAACCTATTAGGACTTCTCTGGTGTTGAATTGCAAACACGCTGTTTGTATTTCCAATTTCAGACGATAGAGCAGCGTCCATGGTGTATTCTTGCACCTTTTGGACCGCTTCGCTTATTTCTGAAAATTTTCCCACTTTGAGGATTGTTTTTAATTCTCTCTTACTTATTTCTTTTATCAAGGAGTTTAACCCTGATTTTAGAGCTAAGGTGTTTGCTGTTTCAGCGGGTACACCTTGCTCCATGTACATGAATTTGAGTTTTTGTGTGAGATTTTCCACGTCATCACAAAGCTCGTTCGTATTTTTTGATTTCACTTGTCCCAACTTGGCAATTATCGTGTCGGGTGTTTCTTTAGACTTACATCTTTTTTGAACGTCGAACGTTCGTTTATTGTTTTTATATCGGTCGGAAGGCCTTGTCTTGCCTTTCCAACCAATCTAATTTTAAAAAATTTTATAGCCGTTGCCACCTGGTCTGCTGGAGTTAACTCAGCTAATAGGTTGGTGGCGTCAACGAATGAACTGAGTGCGTCAGCACTTCCGTCGAACGTTGGTACAAGCGTGGTCGCTTGCTTTATGTCTAACGTTTCGTTGTTCGTCATGTTGGTCGTCTGCCTTAATGGGTTAGTTATTTGTTGCCCTTTACTGTTTAGTCCGCTGCTGCCCGGGAGTGGGTCAGTGGTTTGTATTGTTGCTGTGGTGTTTTCGCTACCGTCTGGTGGGTTAGTGTTATGGATTTTTGCTGTATTGTCTTTATTTCCCGCAGGTGGGTTATTGCTTCTGCTACTGCCAGTAATTGGGTCAGTAGTGTTATTTTTGTTGTATTGTAATTTTAAGTCTATTATGTTGTTGATTTCGTAGTTTAGAGTCCTTGTATTTTTCACGATAGTGTTAAACTCTTTGTCGGGGATGTTGTCGTTGTTCTCATGTAAATATTCTTCTACCCCTTTTGTTAGTATGTTACTGAGGTGTCTTTTGGTATGTAAAAGTTCGTCCGTGAGCTTTGTGTTTATAGCTTCCTTAAGGTATCTATGTAAATTTTCCAAATCCTCGTATGATTTTGACATTTAGGCTTTTGCTTATTAAAGTGTAAGCATATGCTATTTTGTTAAATTGAACATTTATTTATAATATCTTTCTAATTTTTTTGGCATAATTTGTATATTGAAAAGAATTAAAAAAAATTTGATTTGTACACAGTTTTTAACTATATAAACATTGTAACATTGTATTATTAATTGTGAATATATATATAAAAATTTGTTTTGATATAAGTGTGGTTACTTGTTGTTTCCGTGGCGATGCTGCTGCTGCTGTCACCTGTGTTGCTGCTGGATACAAGCTTGTTGTTGATGCCGGTTCGGTCACGTCCACCGAATCGTTATTTCTGCTACTTCAGCTGTCGTTGTATTTTTTAAATTGTTCTCCCTTTTTTTTCACTGTTTATCTCTTATGGGCGAGACAGTTGGCCTTATTGTTTTGTGCACTTGTTTGTATTGTCTTTCCAATTTTGTCACTACTTATCTGATTTTTTTCTTCTCATTGTGTATTCTTCTCATTGTGTAATGTTGAGTTTATTCCACGACTCACCATTCTTTGGTTAAGTCTTCTAGTTGACCGTTGACCGTTCACTTCAAATGTTAGTATCACTTCGATTTCTTTATCTTTAGTGTTTTTGTATTTTTCTCGTATTATGGGTGTATTGGCTGCAATAGTTGCTTCCCACGCTTGATAGAATGCTAAGCATTCTTCAAAGTCTTCCATATAGTTTTTCATTGTTTTTATTCGCACTCACTCTTCGTTATTGTTTTCTCCGAACAGAACTTTCATATACCGCTCGGTTCTTAATAGTGATTCTTCGTCTAATCGACGTTCTTGGGGAGTTCGATTAGCACACACACCTTTGAGAGTTTGTTCATGTTTATTATTTCCCTTGTTGCTTCTTCTTTTCTTAACTCGTATAATTCTGGCAAATATTTTATCATTCTATTATAGGCTGCTTCATATGCCGTTTCCATTGTCACTTTTTATCTTTTTTTGTTTTTGTCTTTAATTGTCCCTTATACTGTCGAGGCACTGATGACTTGTAGGCGTGTTTCTGCCTTCACTTCGTAGCAACCTAAACGCGATTATTAAAATTAAGATCAATGCTATTAAGCACAGTGCGCCCGCTTCTCGACCGAACTGTTAGCACTGCTGCTCGCGGTGTTCTTTATCACTTCGTCTGCACTGAAAAACCCCATTGTTCATAATGCCCCCTTTCTTTTGTGTTTATACACTTGGATTATTTATTTGAATTCTACTCGCTTACGTGTTGCTAACACTAATTTAGTTTATATTTAATACTCTTTTTTTTTTGGTTTTTTTTTTCACTTCAACTGAACTTTACTTTTTCATTCTTTGCGACTATGAGACCATGAGATTTTTTCATTCTTCGCTCACTTGGCGTGCCATGGGATTTTTTTCATTCTTCGCTCACTTGTTTTACTAATTACACTTCACTTTTTAATTTTTCATTCACTTGGCGTGCTAGTTCGCGCCACACGGTCTCCATCTGATCTTAGGGGAACTTTGGAACTGAACCTTGTAGAAAACTGCACTTTGTAGAAACGGAACTTTGTAGAAACGGAACTTGGTAGAGGCATTCTTTTCTTTTGATCACCGAAAGAACATTTCTTTCCAGCTTGAACTCCTGGACGGGATTAATTTATTAAAACTCAACTTAGCTCTAAGTCACTTCTTAATCTCTAACTTTTACCTAATACTACTTTACATGTAACATGGTTTATGTATGTCTGTAATATGTATATGAAAATAGGCGGAACCAGAGCATCGAATTGTCAATGATTGACACAGTGTGGCTTGCTATAAAACTCACACTGCTAGCGGGCTATTCCTATACGCCTGAGTGTAGGCAATAGCACATGTTCATGATGTCCGCAAGTTGCGCTAGTGTCTTAGCTGTTTGCGGCTCTCGTTCTATTTCGAAAGGATAAAGTGGGACGAGAAAGAATCGTGGGAAGCTAAACATTGCTGGCTGTGCTGGCAATGTTTTGGTTAGTTTATGAGGTGTTGCAAATATGGGATCGAAAAGGTCCTTTGGTTCTCATATATCCACATGCACTTGGTTAATTTCCAAGTGGTTGCATGTACATGCATGAGAACCCAATGTGTGGTAATTTTGAATTATTGAGGAAACATGGGTTTTAGGAATTTGGCTGGCTCGGTGGGAATTCTCAAGTGGATTGCGTATGGCTAGTTGTCATATGCAACACTTGTCGTGGGAAATCGTATGTTAGAATAAGGATTTGCTAAGTAACATAGGTTTTAGGAATTGGGTTAGTTCGGTGGGAAAGAAGTGGTTTGCGTATGGCTAATGTCATATGCAACACTTGTCGTGGGAATAATTTGGAAGATGTTTGACTATCCGGCCCGTGGGAATATGTTTTCTGGGTCCGTTTGGAAAGTCATTAAAATTTGGAGGATCATGTTATCCTCGTAAGGTTTTAGCTTACAGCTGCCTCAGAAGACCCTATTGAATTTTACTGTAATCGAACTGCAACTTCATCTGTAATGTACCGAAATGTGAAAATCACGAAACTTCATTATCTCAGAAACTACACAACCGATTTGATCAATATTATTATCAGATGAGCGGACTAGTTGAGCGTTAACTGATGAATTATGATTGAAAACGTGGTTTCAAAGTTTCGCTGCCCTACACGTTCCCATTTCATTTGATTATAATCGAACTTAAGCAACCGTTATGTATTAAATTGTTAATAAAACAACGAAAGTCTATTATCTCAAAAATTACATGACTTATTTGAACATAACTAGTGTCATACGAACGAGTCATCTCTCAAACTTACAAATAACAAACTTCATAACAATTTGATATGTGGCTCAAAAGTTATGGAAAGAAGAGAAATTCAAAGACTATTTGAAACTATACCTGCTTTGATCGATATATGTGACCTCAACATAATTTAAATGTGGTGTCGTACTATTTGAACGTTCCAAGTTCATTGATTCCTTGCGGTTTGTTTGAAGTCTGCAAATGCACGACGAATCGGCCATAGGATATGATCAAAGTCAAATAACAAATCGTTTGAAATGATTGGTATTATCAAAATGACAACATCCTCGTCTTTTGGCTTCTGTACATCGCCATAATTCTGAATATATTCATATTGGATGGTATTCTGTCATTATCAGCAGACTTTCTGGCATCAGTCTGACACCGGAAATACCCATATTGGGAGGTATTTTTGGTTGTTTTCCAGAAACTAAAAGTGGTCGTCTTCAAATTCGAAATAGTGTCCAGGGTCAATGTTTGGTTTCTATGCATCATCACGTTCACGGAAATATCTATATTGAGTATTATTTGGTCATTTCCGACTGTTGCCTATAAGTTGCCATTTAGCGATTCAAAATGGTGCCTGAGGTCAATTGTTAGCTCCTTGCTTCATTCTGGTTCCAGAGATACTCATATTGGGTAGTATTTGTTTATTTTAGGCTGTTTTTCACAAACCGGTAGTCGCCATCTTGGATTTCAAAATGGTATTTAGGATACTGGTTAAAGAAAAACTCATATTGGGTGATATTTGGTCACTTTGGACTGTTTTTCAGAAGCCGAAAGTCGTCATTTTGGACTTTAAAATTGCCTGTGAAATCAATTTCTGTCATCTGGGCGTAATTCTGGTTCCGAAAACAATGATATTGAATGGTATTTGGTCATTTCCGGCTGTTTGCCAGACACCGGAAGTCACCATCTTAGAATTCAAAATTGTGTCTGTGATCAATTTTTAGCCTCTGTGCATCTTTCTGGTTCCAGAAATACTAATATTTAATGGGAATCGTCCATTTCAGGCTGTTTTCCAGAAACCGGAAGTTGCCATCTTACAATTCAAAATGTTGTCTGAAGTCGATTTGTGGCTCCAGTGCATCATTACGGTTCCGGAAATACCCATATTGGGTGGTATTTGGTCATTTGCCGCTGTTTTTCCGACACCGGAAGTCGCCATTTTGGATTTCATAATGGCATTTGGAGACAATTTCTGGTTTTTGAACGGCATACTGGTTAAAGAAAAACTCATATTGGGTGGTATTTGGTCATTTTCTGCTGTTTTCAGAAACCGGAAGTCGCCATCTTAGAATTTAAAATGCTATCTGTGGTCGATTTTAGCTCCTGTGTCATCATTCTAGATCCGAATATTATTATATTGGGTGGAAATCGGCCATTTTCGGCTGTTTTCCAGAAACCGGAAGTTGCCATCTTACAATCCAAAATGCTGTCTGAGGTCGATTATGGAACATATTTGTTACCACTAAAAACATTCAGCTGCCAAGATGGTTCCATTTAGTTGATTAGTTCGCGAGATGTGCAGAAATTTGTGAAGAAACATGTACTTTCAGAAGAGGGAGGGGCGTCAAACCATTATGGACATATTTGTTACCTCCAAAAACATTCACATACCAAATTTGGTTGTATTTTCTTGATTGGTTCTTGAGCTGTGCGAAATTTGTGTTTTATTTTCATGGGATCCCTCCCTTATAGAAGAGGGAGTCGGGTTTCAAACCATTATGCCCGAAAAAAAATTTACGATGTATTTTGCGGCGAGAACAGTAAACGGACAATGTTTTTTATTGTAACCGTAAAAAATCCGGTATTTTTACTGTAAGCTTGCAAACTGTTGTTGTCATTAGCATGTTTTAACAACGTTTTTTGTTGTTGAATCTACCACCGGCAATAATTTTACCATGAAAAACATTGTCAGTGACTTCTAAATTTATGGGAAAAATGGCCGAAAAAAGGCAGTTAAGATACATAACGACCCCCCTTATTCATGGTAAAAATGACAAAAACGCTGTTTTTTATCGTGATATTTAATGTAAAATTGATGTATTTACAATGAAAACCATAGTTAAATCATGGTATAACTATGTACAATTACAGCAACTTTTGAGGTTTTTTCAATGTTATTTTTTTTCGGGTGTACATATTTGTTACCACTAAAAACATTTACGTGCCAAATTTTGTTCCATTTGGTTGATTAGTTCTCGAGATGTGCACAATATTGTGTTTCATCCAACTATTATGGACATATTAGTTACCCCTTAAAACATCCACATGCCAAATTCGGTTTCATTTGCTTGGTTTGTTCTTGAGTTGTGCAGAAATTTATGTTTCATTTGTATGGGACCCCTCCCTTCCAGAAGAGGGAGGGGTCTCAAACTATCATAGGAACCTTTATCGGCACCAAAAACCCATACATACCAATTTTCACGTCGATCGGTTCGGTAGTTTTCGGGCCTATATGGATCAGACAGACAGACAGACTTGACTGCATTTTTATATGTAAAGATTACAACATCAATATTTTAGAACCTAAAGAGTGAATATACATTTATTGGATTGAAGCGTTCATGTAAATCTATTTTTACAAATAAAAAATTGAATGAGAAAGGCTGGGTCTGACCGCTAGGTGGAATAATTTAGGTTTTAATGTTTCGGATAGACGTGTGTGAGAAAGTTTTGGTATTTTCTTCACTAAAATTGCATAAATCATGCAAAATCATGACTTTTATGCTCAATTTTTCTTCAATTAAAAATTCACAGAGATGATATTTTTCTACATTAAAATGTTCGGAAAAATTTTAAAGGAGAAATTATAAGTATCTGACTATTAAAAATTGAGATATCATTTACAAGACTACGTAAAACATGCAAAATCATGACTTTTAATGCTTAATCTACCTCTAAATGTTAATTCAAGGCGATGAAATGTGACTTTTTTTTCAATAAAATGTTCGTTGATGTTTAGAAAAGACATTCGAGGAAAAACGACAGGTATCAGTTTTAAAGTTGTTTATTTTCTAGCTCATTTGCGTTAGCTTGACGGAGCAGTGTTTACAATACATACATTTTATTTTTACAGGGTAAAAACAAACTTGTTAGAGGGAGTCATCGCTACACCCGATTTACTGGGGTTAGTATGGTTTTACAATTTTCTGGTTGGGGGTTGGTGGGTTGGGGGCTTGAGTTTGTTTATATTACTAAGTACTTATTAATTATAACTATTCTAAGATAAATCTAAACTAATTTCTAATTACTAGTGACTAAATTTTCGCACATATATTACACTGTATTTCACATTGCACCGAATTATCATGATCTCGAAACAGGTACAGCACTGTATCCAATCTGGTTTCGAGGTTTTGTGTCTCCAGCACAAGGTACATCAGTCTCTCAGTGAAAGGAGGATGGGTAATCTGATAAGATACTAATAAAAAACGTTTATTTTAGAGTTTAATATCAGCATTTTTCAGGAAACAGTATAGTTCTGACATATACTGGAGATCACCGCTTCCCAGAATGTCTCTAACGGGTACATTTGCTTGTCTTCCTCGGGCCCGAAGGGAATCGATTAGCTTGGACCTAACGCACGATATTCGGCGCACGACCAAACAACGTGCTCGATGTCGTGGTAGCCATCGCCACAAACGCAGTGATTACTTTCCACAAGCCTTATGCGAAAGAGGTGCGAGTTTAACGTGTAGTCCAACCCCTTGAACCATGCTTTCGTCGATACCTTAGAAAAAATGGAATGTAGCCACCGTCCCAGTTCATCTGAGTTCCATGATGCTTGCCAACTGTTGAGTGTTCTCTGACGCAAAATGCTATAAAATTCATCATAAGCAATTGGTCTTTCATAAATATCGCCATCAATAGCACCCACCTAAGCTAAAGAGTCAGTCTTCTCATTGCCTGGAATGGAACAATGAGAAGGGACCCACGCCAAGGTAACCCGGTATTTTTTTATCTGTTAAAGCACTTAAAAACCGCCGTTTTTTCCCCAGGAAATACGAGGTGTGCTTCACAGGCTTCATCGATCGCAGAGCCTCAATGGCACTGAGACTGTCTGTGAAGATGAAGTAGTGGTCTATGGGTAGGGTTTCGATGATCCCAAGGGAGTACTGAATAGCAGCTAGTTCTGCGACGTACACGGAAGCAGGAGTTTGTAGGAGGCGGTAAAGTTTTCGTGAAAAACACCGAAGCCAGTGGACTCATCTAGATTAGATCCGTCAGTGAAAAACATTTTATCATAACTAACATGTTTAAACTTATTGGAAAAAATCTTAGGGATCTCTTGGGGTCGCAATTGATCCGGGATACCAGTAATGTCTTCTTTCATGGTGGTGTCGAAGAATATAGCATTATCAGAAGTATCTAAAGGTGCGACATTGAGAGAAACGTATGAAGAAGGGTTAATATCTTGAGCCATATAGTCAAAATATAATTTTACCATGAAAAACATTGTCAGTGACTTCTAAATTTATGGGAAAAATGGCCGAAAAAAGGCAGTTAAGATACATAACGACCAGGGGGGTTCATTTTTTCATGGTAAAAATGACAAAAACGCTGTTTTTTATCGTGATATTTAATGTAAAATTGATGTATTTACAATGAAAACCATAGTTAAATCATGGTATAACTATGTACAATTACAGCAACTTTTGAGGTTTTTTCAATGTTATTTTTTTTCGGGTGTACATATTTGTTACCACTAAAAACATTTACGTGCCAAATTTTGTTCCATTTGGTTGATTAGTTCTCGAGATGTGCACAATATTGTGTTTCATCCAACTATTATGGACATATTAGTTACCCCTTAAAACATCCACATGCCAAATTCGGTTTCATTTGCTTGGTTTGTTCTTGAGTTGTGCAGAAATTTATGTTTCATTTGTATGGGACCCCTCCCTTCCAGAAGAGGGAGGGGTCTCAAACTATCATAGGAACCTTTATCGGCACCAAAAACCCATACATACCAATTTTCACGTCGATCGGTTCGGTAGTTTTCGGGCCTATATGGATCAGACAGACAGACAGACTTGACTGCATTTTTATATGTAAAGATTACAACATCAATATTTTAGAACCTAAAGAGTGAATATACATTTATTGGATTGAAGCGTTCATGTAAATCTATTTTTACAAATAAAAAATTGAATGAGAAAGGCTGGGTCTGACCGCTAGGTGGAATAATTTAGGTTTTAATGTTTCGGATAGACGTGTGTGAGAAAGTTTTGGTATTTTCTTCACTAAAATTGCATAAATCATGCAAAATCATGACTTTTATGCTCAATTTTTCTTCAATTAAAAATTCACAGAGATGATATTTTTTCTACATTAAAATGTTCGGAAAAATTTTAGAGGAGAAATTATAAGTATCTGACTATTAAAAATTGAGATATCATTTACAAGACTACGTAAAACATGCAAAATCATGACTTTTAATGCTTAATCTACCTCTAAATGTTAATTCAAGGCGATGAAATGTGATTTTTTTTTTCAATAAAATGTTCGTTGATGTTTAGAAAAGACATTCGAGGAAAAACGACAGGTATCAGTTTTAAAGTTGTTTATTTTCTAGCTCATTTGCGTTAGCTTGACGGAGCAGTGTTTACAATACATACATTTTATTTTTACAGGGTAAAAACAAACTTGTTAGAGGGAGTCATCGCTACACCCGATTTACTGGGGTTAGTATGGTTTTACAATTTTCTGGTTGGGGGTTGTTGGGTTGGGGGCTTGAGTTTGTTTATATTACTAAGTACTAATTAATTATAACTATTCTAAGATAAATCTAAACTAATTTCTAATTACTAGTGACTAAATTTTCGCACATATATTACACTGTATTTCACATTGCACCGAATTATCATGATCTCGAAACAGGTACAGCACTGTATCCAATCTGGTTTCGAGGTTTTGTGTCTCCAGCACAAGGTACATCAGTCTCTCAGTGAAAGGAGGATGGGTAATCTGATAAGATACTAATAAAAAACGTTTATTTTAGAGTTTAATATCAGCATTTTTCAGGAAACAGTATAGTTCTGACATATACTGGAGATCACCGCTTCCCAGAATGTCTCTAACGGGTACATTTGCTTGTCTTCCTCGGGCCCGAAGGGAATCGATTAGCTTGGACCTAACGCACGATATTCGGCGCACGACCAAACAACGTGCTCGATGTCGTGGTAGCCATCGCCACAAACGCAGTGATTACTTTCCACAAGCCTTATGCGAAAGAGGTGCGAGTTTAACGTGTAGTGATTGGACATAAGTCTTGACATCATGCGAATGAAGTCTCCACCTACATCCAACCCCTTGAACCATGCTTTCGTCGATACCTTAGAAAAAATGGAATGTAGCCACCGTCCCAGTTCATCTGAGTTCCATGATGCTTGCCAACTGTTGAGTGTTCTCTGACGCAAAATGCTATAAAATTCATCATAAGCAATTGGTCTTTCATAAATATCGCCATCAATAGCACCCACCTAAGCTAAAGAGTCAGTCTTCTCATTGCCCGGAATGGAACAATGAGAAGGGACCCACGCCAAGGTAACCCGGTATTTTTTTATCTGTTAAAGCACTTAAAAACCGCCGTTTTTTCCCCAGGAAATACGAGGTGTGCTTCACAGGCTTCATCGATCGCAGAGCCTCAATGGCACTGAGACTGTCTGTGAAGATGAAGTAGTGGTCTATGGGTAGGGTTTCGATGATCCCAAGGGAGTACTGAATAGCAGCTAGTTCTGCGACGTACACGGAAGCAGGAGCATCGAGTTTGTAGGAGGCGGTAAAGTTTTCGTGAAAAACACCGAAGCCAGTGGACTCATCTAGATTAGATCCGTCAGTGAAAAACATTTTATCATAACTAACATGTTTAAACTTATTGGAAAAAATCTTAGGGATCTCTTGGGGTCGCAATTGATCCGGGATACCAGTAATGTCTTCTTTCATGGTGGTGTCGAAGAATATAGCATTATCAGAAGTATCTAAAAGTGCGACATTGAGAGAAACGTATGAAGAAGGGTTAATATCTTGAGCCATATAGTCAAAATATAATTTTACCATGAAAAACATTGTCAGTGACTTCTAAATTTATGGGAAAAATGGCCGAAAAAAGGCAGTTAAGATACATAACGACCAGGGGGGTTCATTTTTTCATGGTAAAAATGACAAAAACGCTGTTTTTTATCGTGATATTTAATGTAAAATTGATGTATTTACAATGAAAACCATAGTTAAATCATGGTATAACTATGTACAATTACAGCAACTTTTGAGGTTTTTTCAATGTTATTTTTTTTCGGGTGTACATATTTGTTACCACTAAAAACATTTACGTGCCAAATTTTGTTCCATTTGGTTGATTAGTTCTCGAGATGTGCACAATATTGTGTTTCATCCAACTATTATGGACATATTAGTTACCCCTTATAACATCCACATGCCAAATTCGGTTTCATTTGCTTGGTTTGTTCTTGAGTTGTGCAGAAATTTATGTTTCATTTGTATGGGACCCCTCCCTTCCAGAAGAGGGAGGGGTCTCAAACTATCATAGGAACCTTTATCGGCACCAAAAACCCATACATACCAATTTTCACGTCGATCGGTTCGGTAGTTTTCGGGCCTATATGGATCAGACAGACAGACAGACTTGACTGCATTTTTATATGTAAAGATTACAACATCAATATTTTAGAACCTAAAGAGTGAATATACATTTATTGGATTGAAGCGTTCATGTAAATCTATTTTTACAAATAAAAAATTGAATGAGAAAGGCTGGGTCTGACCGCTAGGTGGAATAATTTAGGTTTTAATGTTTCGGATAGACGTGTGTGAGAAAGTTTTGGTATTTTATTCACTAAAATTGCATAAATCATGCAAAATCATGACTTTTATGCTCAATTTTTCTTCAACTCTTTCAGCAAAACGGAAGCAAAAAACTTTGAGAACAGCTCACATGACTCAGGTTCCGATGTTGCCTCATCACTATCGAAATGTACATTCGTGGGTACGGAAGAGCATTTTCTTTTGGAGTTAACGAATTTCCAGAAGCTTCTCGGATTCCTTCGAAGGTCAGTCTGCACCTGTAACACATAGGACTTATACAGTGTGCTATTCAGATGACGGTACTCATCAGAGTAATGCTTGAAATTGCTCTTCGTTAGCGCTGTTCTCAGTCGACGATACCTGCGCTGAGAGCTATTCCGTAGTCGTTTCAGTTCACGCAACCGAGGAGTACCCCAAGCGGGTGAATTAGGACGCTTCACAAGAGGCAAGTTGGAATGCATCCTTTCAACAATTATATTGCAGAATCGGTCAGTCAAATCGTCAACGTCAGTGCACGCATACAAGCTTTCCCAGTCGAAGTCCAGTAAATAATTAGTCAGTGTGGCAAAATCTATCCTACGATAATTTAACGACCTGGGATCTACTTCTTCACGTGCACGAGCAGCGTCGCAAGTACAGTTGACAGGCAATGTGATAGCGAGAGGCGGGTGATGTGGATCAACAGGAAGCAACGGTGCAATGATGCGATCAACCAACAGTCGGCATTCAGGGGAGCAAAACACTAAATCCAGTAAGCGGCCGAGATGGTTCCGCTGAAGGTTCAATTGGCATAGGTTGAAAAAATCACAGGAGGGTTGTGTGCGAAGCCACGACCGCAAGGTTGAAGTAGAATATTTTTACAAGATAGTTAACCCGGCTGCTTGCGTGTCAGTCATTTTTCTAATAAATAAATGTTGACCGCTCATTGGCAGTATTGAAAATTCTGTGCAAATGAAGTTGAAGTACTACTCAATTTTAGTTTGCACATATAAATACGACCTCACTGAACAGGAAAAGTACAAACCCTTTGCGGCGCAAACAAGTTTCAACAGTCAGAGTATATGTACATGTGAATTCAAATTAAGATAATTAACTTTTGGTTAAAGCTCAGAACGGGAAAATTTTAAATCTTCAATTCATTTGTTTGGTTCTCCTAAAAAGGACAGTTTGTTGTTGAAAAAAAAAATCGGATATGACGCTGATTGCATCTTTGTGTTACGCCGATAGTGGGAGTTATGGTGAACTTGCGTATGACGAAGGCATCGTATTACCTGTTTTATTGAATGGGAGAAAGAGGAATTTTGTCAAATTTTGTAATCATTTAATTCAAACAATATTACCAAATCGTAATCAAGCACTCTAATAACAAAGTTAAAGGCTGTTTTCACACTGAAAATCAGACAGCAAGCAGAAGTTTTGATTGCCAAAATCCAGAATGCTTGTGTAGTTGCCGAAATAAGGTAGAGCTTCACCGGAGGAAGGCCGAAACCCTCAACCGGCAAGGATGCTCCGATAGCAGGAAAATAGTGGTTTCGCATTCAGGAACGGCATCGTAGTTAGGAATTCTATTCTATTCACCCGGCCGTAGGTTAATGTACAGCTCTACTTACGGCTGTACATTAAGTGTTTTATCTGTCCTCAAAAGAACAATTGTTCAATTCCATATCGGATATAATGCAATCGCATCTCTGTAATATTACCGACAGTAAAATTCTTCTGAACAAAATGATCCAACTTTTCCATTAGAGGAAGTGCCGGCTGATGTACGGCAAAAATCTCGCCCGATCGCTCGCGTTGGTGTTTAGCCTGGCAGAGGCCTGAGACGTGGTGACCAACCACAGGGCAAGTGATTTGTTTGATTTGAAGGCAGCCACCGCTATCCTCTGTTACTGCTGAGTGCTGATATCTGCTGCGGTTCAAAATCGGTTGCTGATCGCAACCTTTGAGCTGCTCTAACAGTGGGGGAATTAAGATACACGGACAACATGCACTGTGGAAGCTATTTCACATTCAGTAAATTAGACGGGCGCGACAGATTTAAAATGCTAGGATCCAACACAGAACGCTTGCTTGCGTTGTCAAAAATTATTAACTTTCAATGACTTGTTTATTTGCCTTGAAAAAGGCATTTTGATGTTCAAAATTTGATTTCCTAATGGCAATCTTCATGCTGCCCCAAAACGGGGGGAATAATGACAGTCTGGCGACACACGCTGAGAAGAACCGCGCTGCTCCTGAGACGTGGTGACAGGGCTAGTGCTGCTGCTAAGAAAGGACGACTGCTGTTGTCGCTGTCTAGAACTACTATGAACGACTTCGGCTGAAACAGGCTCTTTTATAAGCCAAATAGCATGTTCTCAATTGCAAGGTATATGATTCTGTCGACCGTGCTTGGGAAGCAATTATATAACGACCAATCAGAGGTCGAATTTTTCGTTTTGACAAGGCTTGACTATTTTCAATAGTACAATAGTGTGAGTAATAAAATTGGAATTATCTTATTTTGGGAAGAATCTTAGAAAATTTTCCAATCTATTGCTGCAAAAACAAAGGAAATCCATCGAATACTAACCGATTTATTAGCATTTGAAATTGGACATATTTTTCACTTTTTTCGGTTTTAGATTTTCATTTCACATCCCTATGTAGTCGAACTTCCTGAGAGAAGTATTCTACTTCAAAATCCATACCATCCACCAAAACTGTACTAGCTGAAGGGAGATGGGCTGTAGCGACGGCTGAGTCGACAGTCCATTCTAAACGTGGTTGATTAAAATCACCACATATTAACAAAATACCGTTATCACCCTTTTTTTCATGCAGCTCGCCAACAGAGGCGATGTGCTTCTCAATGGGAGTTCAATCTTCACTCTCGGTGTGATCGGACGTTTTATTCTGCGCTTTGTATTCAATCTATTATTCGGCTCGGCTATTGTTTTCATAGTTCACGGGTCTTTCAACTCTAAGCATCGAATCACCACCGGCGATTGCTGGTCAGAAACGGCTTAGTTCCAGTGTCACATCGGACGTCAAGGAGCCTAATGGCCCAAACCAAAAACATCCTAAAGCTGAAGAGGATTTCCAGAGTTCGACGAATATGAACGATCTTTCAATCATGGACGAACCAAACGCCTCGTGTTCTAACCTCAATTTTGATTACAACGTCACCACCACCAACTTGTTCGGCACTTTGTCAAACAGTGATCCCAACACGCTTACCAACACGCAAGCAAAACCAAAGAATAGAAAGGAGAAGGTCCCACTGGTTACTATTACCGAGACCAACATTCCCGCTGTCCAGAGTATCGCCCTGAAAGCAGGAGTTTCCATGTTCAATGTCAAACGCACTTCAACAGGAGTGATTATTTTTTTGTACACAAGGGAAGATCACAGCAAACTTGTTGCCTATCTGAAACAGCACAGAGCAAATTTCTTCACCTACGTGCGGGACGAAGACCGGATGACGAAAATTGTCCTGACGGGACTTCCAGACATGGCCGTTGAGGAAGTCAGTAATGCCCTAGAAGAAGTCGAAGTGTTTCCAAAGGAGATTAGAAAAATGACGCTCAAGCAAAAACGGAACGAGGATCACGCTCTTTACCTGCTCTACTTTAACAAAGGAAACGTTCAGCTTAACACTCTCAGAAAAATCAAGTCAGTTAATCACTGCATAATCAGATGGGATTTTTACTCTGCTAAAACAAAAGGACCCGTTCAATGTCGTAATTGCCAGATGTTTGGACATGGATCTGCACAATGCTTCCGATAGCCACGATGCGTCAAATGTGGAAATCTACACAAAAAGGTCGATTGCCCGCTGACTGCACAACGAGAAGATAAGTCTATCAAGCTTCCAGCGGAACAACTTTCGTGTGCGAACTGTGGCCTGCAGCATACCGCTAACTATCATCAATGTGTGAAACGTCAGGTATTTGTCAACGCCAGGAATCATCAAACGCTCAAGCTCAAACTTCAAAAATCACGTCGCGAAGATTTCCAGTATCGTCCTGAAGATTTCCCCCAATCTGGTCCACTAGGAGAGAGTCACCAAAAACAACAAGACAAACAGTTTCCACTGTATTCCAACATACTGTCCCAACGCAGAGCTCAACCAGAACAGACACCACAGCATAGTAATAGGTTTGTAAAAAATCATTCCTCTTTAAACGATCTTTTCTCCCCCGACGAAATAGTCGATATCGTAGGAGTAGTTTTCTCAAGATTAAGTACTTGTACGACCAAACAACAACAGATCAAAGTAATCTTTGAAATCACCGCTCAATACTGTTTCCCCTGCAATGGCTAACACGGAGAAAAGCTTGACAATTTCATACTGGAATGCCAACGGCATCCACAGCAAATCTTACGACTTTTTCAGATTTCTCACTAGTAATTCTATTCATATTTCTTTAGTATGTGAAACTTTTCTCAAACCCGATATTAAACTCTCTAATCCTGATTTCAAAATCTATCGTCTGGATAGAACTGGACGCCGCAAAGGCGGAGTTGAAATAGTCGTTCACTCTACTATTTTGCATTCGTTACTACCTTCGTTTGATCTTCAAATTATAGAGGCTATTGGCATTGAGATAATAACTTCTACGGGACCGATTTCACTGATCTCTGCTTACAACCCTGGCTCAAACAGAGATAACAACCTATTTATACAAGATATTCAAAAACTCACTAAAGTTAGTAACAGTTTTTTTATCTGTGGAGATCTAAACGCACGGCACAGGCTGTGGAATTGCGCACGCGCAAACACAGCAGGTAACTTGCTTTTTAATGAACTCCAATCAGGTACATTTGTAGTTAATCACCCACCTCTTTCGACATACATTCCTTCCGATCCAAACCGCCGACTCTCTACTCTTGATTTGGTGTTAACTAATGGCTTGCACTCAATATCTAACTTACAAACAGTTCAAGATCTAACTTCTGACCATGAACCGATACAATTTGAAATTGATTGCTCCACGGTGAATAAAGCCCACCCAAGATCTATTCCTGACTACAACCGTGCTGACTGGAGAGGATTTAAATCTTTCTTAGATGAAAATGTTAATCTTCAGCAGCTCGATTTAAGTACAGTTAACGAAACGTACCAAATTGACAATCATATTGAATTTTTCACCACAATTATGCACCAAGCACATGATAGATTTATCCCATTAACTGTCCCTGATAAATATAAGTTAATCCTACCAGATGATATACTTCTCTTGATAAGATTAAGAAATAGTCGCCGAAGACAATGGCAACGTAATCGGAGAAACTCTTACCTTAAAGCAGTTTATGACTACACATGTGAATTAGTTAAAAAACGTATTGAAGAATTCAGAAACAAATCATGGGCAAACAACTTGCTTAGAATGAATAATGATCAAAATAATCATAGGAAACTTTGGAATTTTAGCAAACTCATTAAAAACAAACATAAATCTATTCCAGCACTTTCAAAAGACGGTAAATTTTTGATAACAGACAGGGAAAAATGTGAAGAAATTGGGACCATTTTTCCAGAGCACATTGTACAACCTTCCAAGACGTAAGTTCCATAGAACTGGAAGTTAACACGATAGTTGAAAATTTTCTCACGAATCATCCTGTGATTAACTTTGACCCTCAGATCATGGTAAAACCCAAAGAAATCTCAAAAATCCTTAAGGAATTAAAAAACAGTAAAGCCCCTGGCTTAGATCAAATACACAACCGCTGTTTAAAAAGATAATCTCGAAAAGCTCTCGTGCTTTTGACATTTATTTTAAATTCGTGCATAAAACTGAATTACTTTCCCTTAGCGTGGCGGCACGCCAAGGTTATAGCAATTCCGAAGCCAAACAAAGTTCACTCGGACCCTAGAAATTATCGTCCTATCAGTCTATTGAGTAGTTTAAGTAAAATCTTTGAAAAAGTTTTGCTGATTCGACTCAACAAGCATATCACAGAAAAAAATGTCATACCAGATACCCAATTTGGTTTTTAAACCCAACATTCTACTTCCCACCAGTTACATCGGTTAGTGAAAAAACATAAAAAATAACCGCGATGCCAAAAAGTCTACTGGACTCCTACTATTGGACAATGAAAAAGCCTTCGACACGGTTTGGCACAATGGATTGATTTACAAATTGTTTAAATTGGAGTTTCCTGCTAACATTATAAAATTAATACACTCCTTTCTAACGGACAGAGACTTTGTTTTGTCGATAGGTTTTGAAGTCTCTCAGTTACACACTATTCCTGCTGGAGTACCCCAGGGGAGCGTCTTGTCGCCCGTATTGTATAACGTATTCACACATGATATTCCAGATTTTGGCGGTTGTGTACGATATCAATTTGCCGATGATACAGCCATAGCCTCTTCATCTAACGATCCTGTCGAAGTAACTACCAATCTCAATGCCAGCCTTCTTCAGTACGCTGCCTATTGCAAGAAATGGAAAATCGAAGTTAACGAAAGCAAAACTGAAGCCATTCATTTTACCAGATTTAGAAGTTCGAAAAAACTTCCAAATAGAAATCTAAATTTCAACGGATTTGAAATACCTTGGAGGGACGAAGTAAAATATTTGGGTTTGATTTTAGACAGAAAACTCACTTTCCAGAAACACTGTCAGTACATTCTAGAAAAATGTGAAAAATTAGTTAGAATTATGTATCCATTTATTAATCGTAAATCTAAATTGAATATCAAAAACAAGATATTACTTGATAAAACTATATTTAGATCGACGCTGACGTATGCTTCGACAGTATGGTCAGAATGTGCCCTGTCTCACAGAAAAAAATTACAGGTTTTTCAGAACAAATGTTCAAAAATTATCCATAACTTACCTCCATGGTTCTGTACCGAAGAACTACATGAAATAAGTAACATAGAAATGCTAGATCAATACTGTAATAAAATTAAAACAACATATATTCAGAAATGTGCAAGTTCTTCTTTCGATGTGTTGCGTGCTCTGTCGTACTAGTGTTAAGGTTTTAGTTTTTAAGTGATCATCTTCTCAAATCAGAGGTTTTTTTATCTGAATGATTGTTTTTCTCTACATGCAAATCAAGTAATATGTAATAGTGAATCAAAAATTTTGTAAAAATATGTGAAAATCATTCCAATGTTGAAAGGTTTTAACCAAACTCATTGTATTAGAATAAGATATTTACAGTATATTAATAGTATCATAATGAATAAACGCTTTGATTGATTGATTGATGCTTCTCAATGACGTCGACATTCTGACTCCTGTTAGGTGGAATATATACACCGCAAAGTAGAAGCCTCGTGCCTCTTATTGTAGTACTGACACACACTTGCTCTAAACAAACACCATTAATCGTCTCGACCAAAGAACTTGCATGACAGCGTGCTACGGCAATCAATACTCCACCAAAGCTAGATTTGTTACTATTTCGGCAGCTCCGGTCACAGCGAAATACGTTGAATGATGAACCAAAAAGCTGCAACGAATTGACTCGATCGTCCAAGCCAGTTTCAGTCAAAATGATAATATCCAAATTGCAGTCACGGGTGGCTTAGAAAATCTCATCAATTTTTGTACGCAGTCCGCGCACGTTCTGTTCGGTGTTTTACATTGAAATGTTAGGAAAGGAATTTAAGGATATCTGACAAATGAAGAAAATATGGAGATAAATTGCAAATAATTGAATCTGAGAAAAAAAAAAATATTATTAATAAAACTACGTAGACATGCAAAATCATGAATGTTAGTAGCCCTCTAATTGATGAATTTAATTCACATCAGACTGTTTGTTCCAAATGTGCACGCGAAGTGATGTTTTTGAATATCCATATATGACGCAGGAAATAGTAGTACAGTTTTATTACCGCGGTTTTTACGAGTTTTTTTGTAACGCGGATTTTCGAACTAATGCGGTTTTTTACGCGATTTTTTATGCTTAACAGCGCACTAGAATGTCGCATGGTGCATAAGGTAGAAAAACCGAATGTCGCAAGTCATTGTTTTCGATTTTCAGCTGGAGCGGCTCAAAATCGGTTGCTGATCGCAACCTTTGAGCTACTCTAACAGTGGGGGAATTAAGATACACGGACAACATGCACTGTGGAAGCTATTTCACATTCAGTAAATTAGACGGGCGCGACAGATTTATAATGCTAGGATCCAACACAGAACGCTTGCTTGCGTTGTCAAAAATTATTAACTTTCAATGACTTGTTTATTTGCCTTAAAAAAGGCATTTTGATGTTCAAAATTTGATTTCCTAATGGCAATCTTCATGCTGCCCCAACACGGGGGGAATAATGGCAGTCTGGCGGCACACGCTGAGAAGAACCGCGCTGCTCCTGAGACGTGGTGACCAACCACAGGGCTAGTGCTGCTGCTAAGGAAGGACGACTGCTGTTCTCGCTGTCTAGAACTATTATGAGCGGCTTCGGCTGAAACAGGCTCTTATATAAGCCAAATAGCATGTTTTCAATTGCAAGGTATATGATTCTGTCGACCGTGCTTGGGAAGCAATTATATAACGACCAATCAGAGGTCGAATTTTTCGTTTTGACAAGGCTTGACTATTTTCAATAGTACAATAGTGTGAGTAATAAAATTTGAGTTAACTTATTTTGGGAAGAATCTTAGAATATTTTCCCATCTATTGCTGCAAAAACAAAGGAAATCCATCGAATACTAACCGATTTATTGGCATTTGAAATTGGACATATTTTTCACTTTTTTCGGTTTTAGATTTTCATTTCACATCCCTATGTAGTCGAACTTCCTGAGAGAAGTATTCTACTTCAAAATCCATACCATCCACCAAAACTGTACTAGCTGAAGGGAGATGGGCTGTAGCGACGGCTGAGTCGACAGTCCATTCTAAACGTGGTTGATTAAAATCACCACATATCAACAAAATACCGTTATCACCACTTTTTTCATGCAGCTCGCCGACAGAGGCGACGTGCTTCTCAATGGGAGTTCAATCTTCACTCTCGGTGTGATCGGACGTTTTATTCTGCGCTTTGTATTCAATCTATTATTCGGCTCGGCTATTGTTTTCATAGTTCACGGGCCTTCAACTCTAAGCATCGAATCACCACCGGCGATTGCTGGTCAGAAACGGCTTAGTTCCAGTGTCACATCGGACGTCAAGGAGCCTAATGGCCCAAACCAAAAACATCCTAGAGCTGAAGAGGATTTCCAGAGTTCGACGAATATGAACGATCTTTCAATCATGGACGAACAAAACGCCTCGTGCTCTAACCTCAATTTTGATTACAACGTCACCACCACCAACTTGTTCGACACTTTGTCAAACAGTGATCCCAACACGCAAGCAAAACCAAAGAATAGAAAGGAGAAGGTCCCACTGGTTACTATTACCGAGACCAACATTCCCGCTGTCCAGAGTATCGCCCTGAAAGCAGGAGTTTCCATGTTCAATGTCAAACGCACTTCAACAGGAGTGAATATTTTTTTGTACACAAGGGAAGATCACAGCAAACTTGTTGCCTATCTGAAACAGCACAGAGCAAATTTCTTCACCTACGTGCGGGACGAAGACCGGATGACGAAAATTGTCCTGACGGGACTTCCAGACATGGCCGTTGAGGAAGTCAGTAATGCCCTAGAAGAAGTCGAAGTGTTTCCAAAGGAGATTAGAAAAATGACGCTCAAGCAAAAACGGAACGAGGATCACGCTCTTTACCTGCTCTACTTTAACAAAGGAAAAGCTCAGCTTAACACTCAAATCAAGTCAGTTAATCACTGCATAATCAGATGGGATTTTTACTCTGCTAAAACAAAAGGACCCGTTCAATGTCGTAATTGCCAAATGTTTGGACATGGATCTGCACAATGCTTCCGACAGCCACGATGCGTCAAATGTGGAAATCTACACAAAACGGTAGATTGCCCGGTGACTGCACAACGAGAAGATAAGTCTACCAAGCTTCCAGCGGAACAACTTTCGTGTGCGAACTGTGGCCTGCAGCATACCGCTAACTATCATCAATGTGTGAAACGTCAGGAATTTGTCAACGCCAGGAATCATCAAACGCTCAAGCTCAAACTTCAAAAATCACGTCGCGAAGATTTCCAGTATCGTCCTGAAGATTTCCCTCAATCTGGTCCACTAGGAGAGAGTCACCAAAAACAACAAGACAAACAGTTTCCACTGTATTCCAACATACTGTCTCAACGCGGAGCAGCATAGTAATAGGTTTGTAAAAAATCATTCCTCTTTAAACGATCTTTTCTCCCCTGACGAAATAGTCGATATCGTAGGAGTAGTTTTCTCAAGATTAAGTACTTGTACGACCAAACAACAACAGATCAAAGTAATCTTTAAAATCACCGCTCAATACTGTTTCCCCTGCAATGGCTAACACGGAGAAAAGCTTGACAATTTCATACTGGAATGCCAACGGCATCCACAGCAAATCTCACGACTTTTTTAGATTTCTCACTAGTAATTCTATTCATATTTCTTTAGTATGTGAAACTTTTCTCAAACCCGATATTAAACTCTCTCATCCTGATTTCAAAATCTATCGTCTGGATAGAACTGGACGCCGCAAAGGCGGAGTTGAAATAGTCGTTCACTCTACTATTTTGCATTCGTTACTACCTTCGTTTGATCTTCAAATTATAGAGGCTATTGGCATTGAGATAATAACTTCTACGGGACCGATTTCACTGATCTCTGCTTACAACCCTGGCTCAAACAGAGATAACAACCTATTTATACAATATATTCAAAAACTCACTAAAGTTAGTAACAGTTTTTTTATCTGTGGAGATCTAAACGCACGGCACAGGCTGTGGAATTGGGCACGCGCAAACACAGCAGGTAACTTGCTTTTTAATGAACTCCAATCAGGTACATTTGTAGTTCATCACCCACCTCTTTCGACATACATTCCTTCCGATCCAAATCGCCGACTCTCTACTCTAGATTTGGTGTCAACTAATGGTTTGCTCCAATATCTAACTTACAAATAGTTCAAGATCTAACTTCTGACCATGAACCGATACAATTTGAAATTGATTGCTCCACGGTGAATAAAGCCCACCCAAGATCTATTCCTGACTACAACCGTGCTGACTGGAGAGGATTTAAATCTTTCTTAGATGAAAATGTTGATCTTCAGCAGCTCGATTTAAGTACAGTTAACGAAACGTACCAAATTGACAATCATATTGAATTTTTCACCACAATTATGCACCAAGCACATGATAGATTCATCCCATTAACTGTCCCTGATAAATATAAGTTAATCCTACCAGATGATATACTTCTCTTGATAAGATTAAGAAATAGTCGCCGAAGACAATGGCAACGTAATCGGAGAAACTCTTACCTTAAAGCAGTTTATGACTACACATGTGAATTAGTTAAAAAACGTATTGAAGAATTCAGAAACAAATCATGGGCAAACAACTTGCTTAGAATGAATAATGATCAAAATAATCATAGGAAACTTTGGAATTTTAGCAAACTCATTAAAAACAAACATAAATCTATTCCAGCACTTTCAAAAGACGGTAAATTTTTGATAACAGACAGGGAAAAATGTGAAGAAATTGGGACCATTTTTCCAGAGCACATTGTACAACCTTCCAAGACGTAAGTTCCATAGAACTGGAAGTTAACACGATAGTTGAAAATTTTCTCACGAATCATCCTGTGATTAACTTTGACCCTCAGATCATGGTAAAACCCAAAGAAATCTCAAACATCCTTAAGGAATTAAAAAACAGTAAAGCCCCTGGCTTAGATCAAATACACAACCGCTGTTTAAAAAGATAATCTCGAAAAGCTCTCGTGCTTTTGACATTTATTTTAAATTCGTGCATAAAACTGAATTACTTTCCCTTAGCGTGGCGGCACGCCAAGGTTATAGCAATTCCGAAGCCAAACAAAGTTCCCTCGGACCCTAGAAATTATCGTCCTATCAGTCTATTGAGTAGTTTAAGTAAAATCTTTGAAAAAGTTTTGCTGATTCGACTCAACAAACATATCACAGAAAAAAATGTCATACCAGATACCCAATTTGGTTTTTAAACCCAACATTCTACTTCCCACCAGTTACATCGGTTAGTGAAAAAACATAAAAAATAACCGCGATGCCAAAAAGTCTACTGGACTCCTACTATTGGACAATGAAAAAGCCTTCGACACGGTTTGGCACAATGGATTGATTTACAAATTGATTAAATTGGAGTTTCCTGCTAACATTATAAAATTAATACACTCCTTTCTAACGGACAGAGACTTTGTTTTGTCGATAGGTTCTAAAGTCTCTCAGTTAAACACTATTCCTGCTGGAGTACCCCAGGGGAGCGTCTTGTCGCCCGTATTGTATAACGTATTCACACATGATATTCCAGATTTTGGCGGTTGTGTACGATATCAATTTGCCGATGATACAGCCATAGCCTCTTCATCTAACGATCCTGTCGAAGTAACTACCAATCTCAATGCCAGCCTTCTTCAGTACGCTGCCTATTGCAAGAAATGGAAAATCAAAGTTAACGAAAGCAAAACTGAAGCCATCTATTTTACCAGATTTAGAAGTTCGAAAAAACTTCCAAATAGAAATCTAAATTTCAACGGATTTGAAATACCTTGGAGGGACGAAGTAAAATATTTGGGTTTGATTTTAGACAAAAAACTCACTTTCCAGAAACACTGCCAGTACATTCTAGAAAAATGTGAATAATTAGTTAGAATTATGTATCCATTTATTAATCGTAAATCTAAATTGAATATTAAAAACAAGATATTACTTTATAAAACTATATTTAGATCGACGCTGACGTATGCTTCGACAGTATGGTCAGAATGTGCCCTGTCTCACAGAAAAAAATTACAGGTTTTTCAGAACAAATGTTCAAAAATTATCCATAACTTACCTCAATGGTTCTGTACCGAAGAACTACATGAAATAAGTAACATAGAAATGCTAGATCAATACTGTAATAGAATTAAAACAACATATATTCAGAAATGTGCAAGTTCTTCTTTCGATGTGTTGCGTGCTCTGTCGTACTAGTGTTAAGGTTTTAGTTTTTAAGTGATCATCTTCTCAAATCAGAGGTTTTTTTATCTGAATGATTGTTTTCCTCTACATGCAAATCAAGTAATATGTAATAGTGAATCAAAAATTTTGTAAAAATATGTGAAAATCATTCCAATGTTGAAAGGTGTTAACCAAACTCATTGTATTAGAATAAGATATTTACTGTACAATAATAGTAGCATAATGAATAAACGCTTTTATTGATTGATTGATGCTTCTCAATGACGTCGACATTCTGACTCCTGTTCGGTGGAATATATACACCGCAAAGTAGAAGCCTCGTGCCTCTTATTGTAGTACTGACACACACTTGCTCTAAACAAACACCATTAATCGTCTCGACCAAAGAACTAGCATGACAGCGTGCTACGGCAATCAATACTCCACCAAAGCTAGATTTGTTACTATTTCGGCAGCTCCGGTCACAGCGAAATACGTTGAATGATGAACCAAAAAGCTGCAACGAATTGACTCGATCGTCCAAGCCAGTTTCAGTCAAAATGATAATATCCAAATTGCAGTCACGGGTGGCTAAGAAAATCTCATCAATTTTTGTACGCAGTCCGCGCACGTTCTGTTCGGTGTTTTACATTGAAATGTTAGGAAAGGAATTTAAGGATATCTGACAAATGAAGAAAATATGGAGATAAATTGCAAATAATTGAATCTGAGAAAAAAAGAGATATTATTAATAAAACTACGTAGACATGCAAAATCATGAATGTTAGTAGCCCTTTAATTGATGAATTTAATTCACATCAGACTGTTTGTTCCAAATGTGCACGCGAAGTGATGAAGTGTGTTTTTGAATATCCATATATGACGCAGGAAATAGTAGTACAGTTTTATTACCGCGGTTTCTTACGAGTTTTTTTGTAACGCGGATTTTCGAACTAATGCGGTTTTTTACGCGATTTTTTATGCTCAACAGCGTACTAGAATGTCGCATGGTGCATAAGGTAGAAAAACCGAATGTCGCAAGTCATTGGTTTTGATTTTAAGCTGGAACGGTAATATATGACAAATAAATGTGTGCCACACATCCCAGACACATGAAGATATTTTTATTAAATACGTAATTACAAACATTGTAGCAATCATGATAAATCTTGCAGATTAGTAGACCTAAACTTATGAACGATAAAAAAACAGCAGATGACCATTTACATCCCACATCAACTCCAGCTGTTATATTTTTATTCTGTGATGATAATTTCCGGTTTCTGGCGAACAGCCCAAGGTGGCCAAAAACCATCCAATCTTAGTGTTTTCGGAAACAGAATGATACCCAGCTGTGCAATGTCCGGGCCAGTGCCGTGTCGCCGCCGTGCGAATGAAAAATATCGTTGCCGACGATATTTTGCAGCTTCGCAAGCGAATATGTGACGATGTGGCAGTGAATTATTTTGGTTTTTCATTTGCATTCGCGCCACGGCTTGGACACTGCCCGAAAGCATTGGGAATAGCGCTTAACTCTGTTATTGTTATTTGCATATAACTTTATATAAACAACCTATAGGTGAATGGGTATGACAAGAGTGAATAGATAAAGTGGCGCAGAGACTGAAGCAAGAAAAACCGAACGTACCGTCGAACGCTGAACCACACGAGCAAAGTGAATAAACTTTACTACTTCGCTAGATTTATTAGCAAGGGTATTGTAAATAATAGAAAAAATCACAATAACTCGAGTTTTTATTCTTTTTTTTTGTATTTTGATCATTCTATCATTCAAAAAAGCGTACAATAGATTTAATTGAATTGAATTGGATTTTATTCTGTTTGTTCATTTAATTAAATCATTACCTGGTAACAACAGGATATTTATTTTTTTATTCATGATCTATTTTCATCATGTGTATGAATCATGTGTATGAACGCAGCATTCCAATTGTGTAGGCTTGCTCGCCGATCGATGTCGCAATCGCTGAATTTTTCGTATCAGTTTAAGAAGTAAAATAAAGGAAACACATAAGCAATTGTTCTCATAACGGAAACATTGGATTTTTACCCTGGCTTTCCCGCTGAAGCAAGTTTACCGATCCCTTTGAACATTTCTGAGCCTTCCAGTTGATCGTTGGACGGAACTGCTTGGAGGCAACAATTCGGCAGCGGTCCCAGCAGCTGTAGCAAGAGTCCCAGCAGCAACAGTGGGAAACAGCAGCAGCAGTCTCTGGATTAGGATTTACTATCGTCAAAATAACACAAAAAAACAAAAACACACAAAGTAGACAAACCTCTTCCATGCTCTCGTGCTGGTATGTTTCGCTTAAGTTCGGCATTGGAAGCTTTAAGCGCACCCGGTATAGATCTCAACTTCCTGTGACTACGGACACGTACAGATCTCGCTCATAATTAACATTGAGCTATTCAAAATGATAAAAAATACATTTTATTAATCACTTGCAATAATTTACTTATTTACTTACACTGCAAAGTCGGGTGTTTCCGGTAATAAAATAGTCTACTGGAAGATAGTAAAGCTCAATTCACAGCTTTCCAAGAATCCGATTGTGATTTCCTGGAAACTGTAGCGTATCGCTACAGTTCCAGAAAATTCAGCGTAGAGAAAAGGTAAGTGGTGGAGGTGCCTGAGGATAACCCATGTTTAATCCTTTTTGATATCGACTGACAAAGCTTGACAAAACAGACTCTGTAACCTTGCGGCCACGCAGCTTCCGTCTTAACAGGTTATGCACTTGTGCTCGCGATGAAAAAAATTTATTTTTGTTGGTGTAGACAAACATTATGTTTTAGAAAAGTAAATGCATATTTATTTACTCATATCATGTGATCAAAAATTTAAAAAAAAAAATATTAACAACTAGAGTCACTGCAGTCATTGTATCAAACATAATTTTTCCAACGTCTCTCGTGGTGAGCATGTTACAGAAAGAACTACCGTGGAATGGGGTGAAATTGATCAGTAGGGTGAAATTGATCACCTGAAAATTCGTGATAAAAAACAGTAATCAAAAGATATTACTCTTACAACACTAGGCAATGTTAACACGTCCTCAAACGCAACTTTTACATGATTCACATACCTGTCAAAGTTAACCCTTGCATGCCCGGTACAATTTTTTATATTTTCGAAAAATTCTTCTAACTCAGTCAAAACTCAATCAAATTTGATCAAACTAGTTTCAAATAGCAAAAAAAGTATTGAATTTACTTGAAGTAATCTCAGTTGAAGGTTAATTACGTTAAATTTGGAGAAGTGAGTAAAGTTTGATAAAAGCTCACAAAATGTAATTTTCAACAATGATCATTCCATACCATTAAAGAAATACTGATGAATTCGCAGGAAACCACAAAGATTTTAATTTCAGAGCTAGTTTTTAAGCTTTTGCAACAAACCGAATTGAAATCGATCTAACGATGATCAAATAAGAGCAAATTTAGCATCAAGCAGCTCGTGAACCAAAATAAACAAATTTTAACCTGAAGTATCATTATTTTCGTTTCCAAACTAGCTGTAAAAGATATTTTTCAGCACAGCAATCATCATTTATCTTTAGCATATCGAAAAAAAGGACATTGCCAAAAGAATGTATGGATTTCAATGGTGATTAATTTCACTCCAATTTAACTCATAGTATCTTGTAGAACTTAAGAAGTGGAAAAAATCAATGATAGAAAACATTTGGAAAAACAATTATTCAGCTCGACAATCAAAAAAGTTTATTGCACCCCAAAAAACAGTAACCCAGCGATTACTCAGTATAAATGATGCCTGTCGCTTTTGTAACCTAGATAAAGAAGCCTCGGAACATTTATTATGTCACTGTGAAGCACTCTTTCAAAATAAGAAGCAATTCTTTGATAAACACTTAATACAACCATTAGAAATCTGGATATAAGGCAGTGAACTTTATTCGTTCAATAATACCTTATTGGGACGATGCCTTACTTACCTTACCTTACCAATCAGGCGAGAGCCGTGGTGGCTCGTGCTGTATCAAGAATTTGTCGCCATGTTGCTCGGTTCTGGGCTGTGTTTCGCCAGTTCCCCAGGCGTCTCATCACCCGCAAGTCTCCTTCGACCTGATCGAGCCAACGTGCACGCTGCGCCCCTCTATTTCTGGTGCTGGTAGGGTTGCTGTAAAGAGGTGATTTCACAGGGTTGTCGTCTGGCATCCTTACGACGTGACCGGCCCACCGCAACCTATTGACTTTCGCCAGGTGTGCAATGGGGTTCTCTCCAATCAGCGTGCAGTTCGTGGTTCATGCGCCGTCGCCATTCTCCGTCGTCCGTCTGTACTCCACCGTAGATAGTCCGCAGCACCTTCCGTTCGAAAACTCCAAGAGCGTTAAGGTCCTCCGCGAGAAGCGTTGTTGTCTCAATCCCGTAGAGGACTACCGGTCTTATCAGGGCTTTGTACAGCGTCAACTTCGTGCGTCGTCGCACTCGACTCGATCGAAGTGTCTTCCGAAGTGAAAAGTAGGCACGATTTCCTGCCTGGATGCGTCTCTGGATCTCTTTGCTGGTGTTATTGTCGGCGGTCACCATTGACCCCAAATACACGAACTCATCGTCCACCTCAAGCTCATTACCGTCTACAGAGACTTGAGTTGGGAGGCTGATGTTGTTCTCCTTGGAGCCTCTCGCTCGCATGTATTTTGTTTTCGACGCATTTATCCGCAGTCCGATCCGTCCAGCTTCGGCTTTCAGTCGGGCGTAAGTTTCCTCCGCCGTCGCAAAGTTACGTGATATGATGTCGAAGTCATCCGCGAAGCCCATAAGCTGAACGGACCTTGTGAAAATTGTGCCCCTCGTGTCGATGCCCGCCCTCCGGATCACACCCTCAAGGGCGATGTTAAACAGCAAACAGGAAAGTCCATCACCTTGTCTCAACCCTCTGCGCGATTCAAAGGGAGGGATGGTTGGTAAACGGCTGGGCAGTGCGTACCAGCAGTACACCCGTACTAGTTGGCATAAAATAGACCCCAGTGTGGTCCAAAGCATAATGCCCAGCAACTCCTATCCCTACCTCCACGTGGTACCGACTGGGATACGAGCAACTAAGGGAAGATCGGTGAACCGGTAGGAACTTGGTCGTATGCTGACAGGGAAGGGGGAGCTGCTCTCCAAGGAGGGCAGCTTGTCCAAGCGTTTGTTCCCCATGTTAGGGGCGGCTCAAATAGCGTCTGATCCGAAGCGGACGGCTGAATTATAAAATGCGGCGTCTCGCCAGCTACACCCAAGACGGCAGCCCCGTCGCGAGACTAGGCATCCGCAGCCCTAGTAAGGCAGCATGCCGAAACATTAAAATACTACGAACAATCAAGAATTGAATACGGACCGAAACAATTGGCATCGACCTAGGCAACGAAATAAGGACGACGATTGGAAGCTCGGTACATGGAACTGTAGATCGCTGAACGCCCCGGGTGGCGACCGGATTCTACTGGAACCCCGCCACTTCGACATCGTTGCGCTCCAGAAGTTTTGCCGGAAAGGAGAGAAGGTACGGAGGATTTGTGGCCGCAGGGCACAGTACTACCAGAGCGGCGGCACAACCAATGAGCTGGGTACCGGCTTCTTAGTGCTGGACAGGATGCGGAGTCGTGTGATCAAGTCGCAGGCGATCAGCGACAGGTTGTGTTTGTTGAGAATAAAAGGCCGGTTCTACAACTACACTATCCTCAATGTGCACTGCCCTCACGAAGGAAGACCCGATGTAGAGAAAGAAGAGTTCTACGCACAGCTGGAGAAACTCTACGATAGCTGCTCGCGTAGAGACATCAAGATCGTCATCGGGGACATGAACGCGCAGATCGGTAGGGAAGAAATATACAAGCCGGTGATCGGCCCGCACAGTCTGCACACCGTGACGAACGACAACGGCCAGCGATGCGTAAACTTCGCAGCTTCCCGAGGACTGGTAGTCCGAAGTACCTTCTTTCCCCGTAAGGACATCCACAAAACCACCTGGAGATCACCTGACCAACGTACAGCAAATCAAATTGACCATGTTCTCATCGACGGCCGCTTCTTCTCAGACATTACAAACGTACGTACCTATCGCGGTGCGGATATTGGCTCGGACCACTACCTAGTTGCGGTATCATTGCGCTCAAAACTGTCGACCGTATACCACGCGTGACACCGCCGAACCCCGCGGCTCAACATTAAGCAGCTCCGGAACTCCCAGGCTGCGGAGGAATACACGCAACAGCTTGAAGCGGTGCTAACCACAGCGGAGGAGCTGGGCGCATTGCCTCTTGAAGACGGCTGGTGCAGCAGTCGCACAGCTATCGGGAAGACCGCAACAGCGACACTAGAAGTGGAAGCACCGAGTAGCAGAAACGACTGGTATGACGGGAAGTGCGAGGCAGCGGTGAATGAGAAGAACCGGACCTGGGCGATATACCTGGGCAGGTCAACGAGAGAGAACAAGGCCAAATACAAACGGGCACGGAACGACATGACCACGATTCTCAGACGAAAGAAGCGCCAGCAAGAGGATCGTGAACATGAGGAGCTGGAGCAGCTGTACCGTGCCAGTGAAACGCGGAAATTCTATGAGAAGGTAAACCAGTCCCGCAGAGGCTATGTGTCGCAAGTCGACATGTGCAACGACGCGGATGGGAACCTTCTCACGGATGCCAGCGAGGTGGTCGACAGGTGGAAGGAGTACTTCGATGGACACCTGAATGGCGAAACAGTAAACAGAAGCGGAGCAGGAACTGACCTAGGAGCACCAGCAGCGGATGACCGAGTACCAGCCCCCGATATTCACGAAGTTCTTTATGAGATCGGGAAGCTGAAAAACAATAAAGCCGCAGGCAAAGACGGACTGCCGAGCGAGCTCTTGAAACATGGAAGAGAGGCGCTGGCTAGAGCGCTGCACTGGGTCATTTCCAGAATTTGGGAGGAGGAAAAACTGCCAGACGAGTGGATGGAGGGAGTCGTCTGTCCCATCTACAAGAAGGGCGACAAGCTGGAGTGCCGCAATTACCGCGGTATCTCGCTTATCAATGCTGCCTACCAAATACTCTCTCAGATCCTGTTCCGTCGTCTATCACCTTTAACCAGGAGGTTCGTGGGTCAGTACCAAGCGGGTTTCATGGGAGCCCGTGCTACCACGGACCAGATCTTCTCAATCCGACAGATCTTACAGAAATGTCGCGAGTACAACATGCCCACACATCACATCTTCATTGACTTCACGGCGACCTATGATACAGTCGATCGAGAACAGCTATGGCATATCATGCACGACAACGGATTTCCAGATAAACTGACTCGATTGATCAGAGCCACCATGGCGCAAGTGATGTGCTACGTGCGTGTTTCGGGGATACTCTCGAGTCCCTTTGAATCGCGAGGAGGGGGGGACGATGCCTATATTCAGCAAATGGAAACCATTCAACCTAATAGTGGTACGACACCCTGATGAGGCTTACATCAAATAGGGGCCCGCGACAAAAGATCAAATCTCTGGTCGCAGTGGAAAATGTACCCAACAGAAAAAAAACTCTTTTAGAATTATCGAATTTATTCCATGAAGTAGACGATAGAAGTTTTACCGATAGCCATAGAGGTTTACTGAAGCACATACCAGTACTTGTTTTCAAATTATACTATTTCGAGAAAAATGTACATGAAGCTAGTTAATTGCAAATTGTTATAAAAATTGATCAATTTCACCCCGTTTCATGGTAAGTACCATCAGAAACACAAAAACAAAACAAAAAAAGGAAAAAAAAACAAACAAATCCTGTAGGTTGTACCTTGACGTCGTACATGAATGGAGGATTTTGCATGCTTTATTTTTTTTACAAAAATGGTAATCGTTTTTCTAGAAAGTTTCGTTATTTAAGTAAAAAATTTTGGTACAAAAAAATGTCGCTTTAAATTGAAATTCCTTCATTCTCGAGCATGCTATTATTGTTATAGACAAGCCTGTCTAAAATTCAGGCTGATCGGGTTGATGGTTCTTCAGAACCAGTGCTATTATAATTGGCGCCAGTAAACATTAATTGTATTTGTGCCGTGTCAAATAAATGGTAGGTGAAAAAAAAAGAACCAGAAACAACTTACCACAGCCACATTGGAAAAAATAGTTTCGAGATAATCGTTCGGGACGTGTGGTGCGCAGCAGCAGATTACGCGCTTGCCATTGCTGTCAAATCGGTTCCACTGCTTAGACGTGCATGATTTTTTGAGAAAAGATACTCTAGTCGAAAAAATCCAACCATTTTTATTGCTTTATCTGAAAGTACATATTTTTACATAAAATGCAATAAAAAGTATTTCGGTTTTTTTCAAAAAACACAAGTGTATAAATACAGATGAATTTAGTTTCTTGGAAAGCCATATAGTGAGCGCATACTTTACTTTCACTGATAAGTGGCTGTATCTATTTTGAAAATGCAAAAAGCGATAATTCACATAATTATAGGTTCCCCTAGTGGAAGTTACTTCGATGTACCCAAGCATTGAGCAATTTCGGATAGATATTATGTAACATAGTTGACGAATGGTTGGACACGTGTCACTTGAGATCCTATTGTGGTCATTCACCTCTGTCCAGCAACTCCTATCCCACCTCCACGTGGTGCCGACCGGGATACGAGTAACCTTAGCGGAGATCGGGTAACCAACCCCGCACACTGTTTCCAAAGCTGCAAAAACGTGATCGAAATTATTTTGACCCAAAAAACTTGATTTTAGAGCCACAGTGTCTTCAGTAAAGTTGTTCCATTAATTATTTTTCATATTATAAAAGTTACAGTTTTGTGATTAATCCACTAAACAGTGAAAAGCGAATTTCACTTTTTTCATTTTTGCATATAAAAATTCATGGTGTTCGGCAAAGTTGTAGCACATTTCATAAGAAAAAACTTTGTCAAAGACACCATACCTCTATTTGTCTATTTAAATGGACATATGTGGAGTTTTCTACAAATTGCCATTAAAAATCAGTTTTTCAACATAAGTTTTAGTAGTGATTTTCTACAATTTTTCAATGTTCTACAATGTTGTTTGCTATAAAAAAAAAACAAACAATGTGTGTGAAGAAAGTTTATTTTTATCTCACATATTTCTCTGATTATTGACGATTTTTATTGAAATAATGCATTAATTTACTAACAGAAACTTTGGTCGTATGCTGACTGGGAAGGGGGAACGTACGCGGCTGTTTCCCCATGTTAGGGGCGGCGTTCAACAGCGTCTGATCCGGAGCGGGCGGCTGAATCATGAAACGCGGTGTCTCGCCAGCTATATCAAAGACGGCAGCCCCGTCGCGAGACTAGGTATCGCTGCCCTAGTAAGGCAGCATACTGAATATTAAATACTACGAACAATCCAGATATAAATACGGAACGGAATAATCGGCATGGACCTAGGCGAACGAAAAAGGACAACGATTATTGGAAACTCGGTACTTGGAATGTAAGGACTCTACTCGAACCGGCACGCGCAAGTATCCTGGCTAGAGAGCTGCGGAAAGCGAATGTGGAGGTTGCAGCTATCCAAGAGGTGCGGTGGCCGAAATCAGGAGAACGCGAATTCCGAGCAGTAAATCCTAATGCGGACACTTCATTTAAGTACCACATCTACTATAGCGGCGGCGTGAAAGCAGAAAGAAGAGTCGGTTTCGTGCTGATTGGAAAACAGATGAAGCGTGTCATTAGATGGAGGCCGATCAGTGACCGTATATGCGTGTTGAGAATTAAGGGCAAATGCTTTAACTACAGCCTAATAAATGTGTACGCACCGACCAACGAGAAACCCGATGACGAAAAGGAGGAGTTCTATGAGCTCCTGGAAAAGACATACAATGAGTGCCCAGGACACGAAATAAAGATTGTCATCGGAGATGCAAATGCACAGGTCGGGCAGGAAGACTTCTTCCGCCCCGTGACTGGTAGGGAAAGCTTCCACTCTACTACGAATGACAATGGCCTGAGGCTTGTTAATTTCGCTGCAGCTAGGGGGATGGCTATCTGTAGCACTTATTTTGCACGCCGGAACATACGTAAGCACACCTGGATGCACCCGAATGGGGAGCTTTGCTCTCAAATTGACCACGTTCTGATTGATGGACGGCACTTTTCAGACGTTACAGACGTCAGGTCGTTCAAAGGACCGAACGTTGACTCGGATCACTATCTCGTAGTAGCCAAAATCCGCGCCAGGCTGTCCAACGTGCTGAAATCCAAGGCAACGAGGAGGATGCAGTTGAACATCCAGCGGCTATCAACTGAAGGAGTGGCTGCAGAGTACTCGCAGAAGGTTGATGAACGGATTGAGGAAAGAGTTGAAGGAAACCTGAATGAACAGTGGAGGCACATCCACAGTTCGATCAGCACTACAGCGCGAGAAGTGTTGGGTACAACTGCGGCAGCTGCGCCCAATGAGTGGTTTGACGCTGAAGTCCAGCGAGTGACGGAGGAGAAGAACCGTGCCAGGGGTCACATGTTGGCCACGGCTGTGACTCGTCAGAGCATGGGTAGATATCGAGAAGCAACAGCCGCTGAAAAGAGACTTCATCGCCGGAAGAAACGAAAGCATTGGGAGCGTATTCTTACGGAGGCGGAAGGTTGCTTCTCCAGGCACGATGCGAGGAGCTTCTACAAGAAGGTCAACGGAATCAGGAATCGAAACGTGTCAGCCCCTGTCATGTGCAATGATAGGGAGGGGAACCTGATAACCGATAAAACAGAGGTGCCCAGGCGTTGGAAGGAACACTTCAGTGTGCTGTGGAACGGTGAGGGAAACAGTGGAGTCGAAAGGAGCAGGATGACTATTGAGAATGATGGTCAAGCTGTGAATCCACCATCCATGGACGAGGTGAAGAAAGCAGTGAAAGAGCCGAGAAACTGCAAGGCAGCCGGGAAGGACGGCATTCCCGCCGAACTCTTCAAAGTCGGGAGCGAACAGCTGTATCGTGCCATCCATTGAATCATGCTGAGAGTGTGGTCTGATGAAGAATTGCCCTCGGACTGGTCGGAGGTTCTCATATGCCCGATCTATAAAAAAGGCCATCGCCTGGACTGTAGCAATTATCGGGGCATAACTCTTCTCAATACCGTGTACAAAATTCTCTCCCGCATCCTGTTCCACAGACTGAGGCCGTTGCAGGAGACCTTCGTTGGCGAGTACCAATGCGGTTTTTGAGGGGGACGCTCCACGATGGACCAAATGTTTACCTTGCGACAAATCCTCGATAAATTTCGAGAATACAACTTGCAGACGCACCATCTGTTCATAGACTTCAGGGCAGCGTACGATTCAGTCAAGAGAAATGAGTTATGGCAGATTATGATTGAGCATGGCTTCCCAACAAAGCTGATTAGGCTGATACGTGCCACCCTTGAAGGTTCTACATCAAGCGTCAAGATAGCCGGTGAGATATGACGGGGTGACGGGCTGTCGAATTTATTGTTCAACATCGCATTGGAAGGTGCTATACGGAGGGCTGGTGTGCAGAGAAGCGGCACCATCATTACGAAGTCGCACATGCTTCTCGGTTTTGCGGACGATATCTACATCATTGGTATCAACCGTAGAGCTGTGGAAGAGGCCTTCGGACCTCTCAGGAGGGAAGCTGCGAGATTAGGGCTTGTCATAAACTCTGCCAAAACGAAATACATGGTGGCTGGCAGAGTGCGTGGTAGTCCGTCGGAGGTTGGTGCTGCGGTGGTTCTAGATGGGGAAACATTTGAAGTAGTCGACGAATTTATTTACCTGGGAACATAAGTGACATGTGACAACGAGGTTAGCCGTGAGATAAAGAGGCGGATAGCAGCCGCAAACAGGGCCTTTTACGGACTACGTAACCAGCTAAGGTCCCGCAGTCTGCAAATCCGTACTGAACTTGCACTCTATAAAACACTGATTCTTCCGGTGGCTCTCTACGGCCATGAATCATGGACGCTGAAAGAGGCTGATCGGCGAGCTCTTGGTGTTTTTGAGCGTAGGATTTTGCGTTCAATCCTTGGCGGCAAACTGGAAAATGGTGTTTGGCGCAGACGCATGAACCATGAAGTGTACCAGGCATACAAATCGGCGGATATAGTCAAGCGGCTAAAACACGGCAGGCTTCAGTGGGCTGGGCATGTAGCGAGAATGCCGGAAGAGCGTCAAGCGAAGGCTATATTTAGCAGGAATCCCGATAGAGGTCGTCGACTTCGGGGTAGACCCCGCACTTGTTGGATGTGTGCTGTCGACGAGGATGCACGCGAAATAGGTGTTAGGGGCGATTGGAGGATAGCAGCCCAAGACCGAGGTACATGGCGACGTATTCTGGATTCGGCTCTGGATCGTTAATCGGTCTGTCGCCTTAAAAGTAAAGTAAAGTAAAGTAACTATGTAACATTGGTGTAACACCGATGTGGTCCCCGTGGCTCTGTGGTTAGCGATGTAGGTCGGCTAGCTCTTCCACACGCTTGTGATATCGGGTTCGATTCCCGATCGAGTCGAGGATCTTTTCGAGCTGGAAATTTTCTCGACTCAGCACTGGGGCACGGTGTATCGTTGTACTTATCCTGCACATGCAAAATGTGCCGAAAACAATATCGATAACGAATTCTCTCAACTATTCTAGTTGATCTAGACCTCTATTAGGCCCAAGGCTAAGCGTGCGATATTGTTGGTGTAACACCAGTTTACCAACAACAACAAGTACAAAGAGCCAAAAGTTTTAAGGCACTGTTTTCAGACACTCGGTCTTTTGAAAGATTTCATATTAATTTTGAAACGATTTAAAACGAGCTCACCATTGGGGTCAATTCAACGTACCAAGAACCTGAAAATGGTCTCGACCAAAACTTGGACATGCAAAACGTATCGAAAACAATATTGATTACGAATTTTTCCAAGTTTAAAAATTGTTATCTGCAAACTATTAGAATTTTTTTTGAAGGTAAACATTCCTTCACATGGTGAATTCCCGATTTTCACGTGGAATTGTTCGCTTTCCATGGTTGTAACCGATATTCGGTTATTTCGATTGAACTGAACTCTATCATTCATATAAATCGTGTGTGATACTTCAATAAACAGTGAAGCCACCCGCTGTTTATTGAAGTATTACATACGATTTTACAACTAGTAATGATAGAATTCAGTTTTCTTCACAACTCTGTTAGTTTAGGTATTTTTAACACTCACGAAAATGTGGAGAGTATGGGACTACTTCAGCAGCGGTTTTCTTCGTCTGGTTTACTACAGTATTCTAATTCAAAACCTGCCGAAAAGCGACCTCTGTCGAAGTGATACAATTACCTACCGATACTCTAGTTTTTTTTTCTATTCCGTGTTCATCATTTTTACTGGATTTTATTAACATATTTATATGTGCGTAAAAGGATAAACATACCTCGAAATGACTCCCGACTTTTAAATGATTGAAAATGTCTACCGACTACCGATGATTGAAAATGACTCCCGACTTTTAAATGATTGGAAATGTATTTTTTTTTTTTTTTTGAAAAATTATCATTGAATGGTCGTTACAGTGTTAACTCATCGATAAGTAACAAACTCCAGAATTTAGGTTTTAACATTTCTTCATTGTTTTAAAAATAATGAGAAGAAACCAACGCAATGTTAACAAAAAATGGGCAATATTACAGAAAGCGAGCAGTCAAAATTACGCAGACTATCTTTCTAGAACGCAACTTTGAATGACCATTTGCAAGTATTTTTTTTTTTTTTTTCTAACATTCATACTTTGCAATTCCACAAAGAAACGGGCCAATCATTTTTTTTTTTGAAAATAAGTTAAAAGAAAAATCAGAAACTAATTAGAGTGCTCTATTAGTGATTAAAAATATTTTAACATTCAACACGGTTTATTTGGTTGTCATAGTGTCTTTGGCAAAGTTGAAGATAATTGAAAGAATTGTTTAGGGAATCTTTTCTATTTTTGATAAAAAAAAATCAGATAATTAAAAAATGAGCTTTTTTACATACCTAATTAAATTTTAATTGTTCTTTTAATATAAAAAAAAATTCCAGAGTATATTCTTTTTGGAAAGACAAAATTACTATCAACAACTTTGCCGAAGACGTCACACCGATCAAACAAACTGTTTTGGCTCTTAAATATTTGTAATCATCAATACCTATTCGATACAGCATTTTTCAATAGCTTCTCAAAAATCAATCGTGGTTCAAAAAATTAAACCAATAGCACAAAATTGCTTCTTTTGCCCATAGAAACGTCTGTACAAAGTTCTAAACTGTTTATGTTTTAAAAATGACCAGTCAAAAGGCGGACAACATAACCTGAGCTCACCTTGTCCTAGCAAAATTTTTTTTCTAAAAAAGTATTACGCTTGCACATAAGAGTTTTCTCAACACTTCCGTGTTTCTTTTTCAGAAACCAACGAAAATTTATTTCTGTTTTGAAAAGTTTGGCAAAATCGACTGAAATAAAAACATGAATACGAACATATGTAATAAAAATACATACATACGCATTTTTGGTATGTCATAGCCCTGAAAAATAAAATTAATTCCTGTCAATTGTAATAATGTTGTTTCAAGAACACTGCATTTAAAAATTTTAGTATCTTAAAGTCGCTTTTCATGCGAGGGAAACTTGTTCTCCCAAAAACGCGTAAATTTCAAAATCCGCGTAAAAATACCGAGCGAATTTTGAAATCCGCCTGGAAAAAATTTATTTATTAAAAAATTTTAATCATGTTTGCTTAATTCTTTCGAAGAAAATTAAAAAGCAGTGTTATTTCCTTCTACAAATGAACATGAATATCAGAAAAAAATTAACAAAAACCATTTAAAAATATATCACGTCAAGAACGACTTTTCTGTAAAATTTTAGTAAAAAACGCGTACATTTCTAAATTCGTTGCTAACCCACTTTTGAAGTATTCAGAAAAGTTTTGTTCCAAGCGCCGCGTATACCCCCTGTAAAAAGGGACTGTAACGTGAAAAATGATTTTCTAAAAACAAGATGTTGGACAACAAAGTCAATTTCCATTTTCAAGCAATAATTAAACCATTTGCATCAAGTAAATAGTTTCAAAAATTTTAAGAAACAAATATACATTTCCCTTGAACATCAGAAAAATACTTTTGATGTTTTTAAAATTTTTGCTGATTAAAAACACGAAACAAATTGGATTAGCGCACTGAAAGTAATTTTCAATTTTCCCTATTTTAAGCTAATTAGAAATTTTTGGAAAATTTAAAATGGTAAGAAAAAACATCAAAATCGATTCGGGAGCTGAAATCTAATAAATTTAGTGGAAAAAAAAACAAAACATGCATTTTTTTGCATATTTAAGCTTTGCTACAGTTCAGAAAGCTAATCGATTAAAGTTTATTGAAAATATCCGTTCTTGTTTAAATAATTTGTATAAGCATTAACAAAAGCGTTTTTTTCTTTAAAAGAGCAGTAAATTATGTTTTCATTTGGACCTTCAAATTTTTTCAATGTTAATTATACTGCGGGTGAAAAGACAAAATATGTTATATTTATTTCAAAAATTAAGCGCTAATAAGCGAGCAAAGCATAAATTTAAAAACGATAACCGCGACAGTCTGAAAAAATAAAAGGAACTTTCTAAAACGCCGAAAGGTAAAAAACCGATCAAGTTCATACTGGCATGATATTACCTGTAGCCAATTTTGAACATCATTGAAACTTAGCATGACCTGTTGACAATTGCCGTTTTTCACAAGTGCTTTTGTGCTAGATCAGTTCAGCAGTAAAAAATAATAAAGTTCTAAATCGTCTCTTTTAACCACGTCTATAAGGTCCGGCAAAATGTTACAGAAACACGCCTTATGCTCGGAGAATCAGTAAGTAAGTGTACAGTAAGGTCTTTTTTACGCGTTTTTTTACGCGGATTGCTTTGCTCCATTACTCAAAAACGGTACAATATATCAACCCTATTCCAATCACGTTTTCCATTTTAAGCCAAGAGTGATCATTTTTAGCTTTCACAAAAATTCACAATTTTTGGTGTAGATACTCAAAATTAAAAATATTGCATTTTGGTCCCTAGATTAACCAGTAACATATTCAAACGAGGTCCAAACATTTCGAACGGTTTTCCTCGTTATATTTGCAACTCAAAAGTCTTTTTTTACGCGGGCCCATACAAATTTGGAACGCATCCCTCGCTTGAAAAAAGACCGTGGTGTACAAATTTGCACTGCTATTGAGGTAGAAGTTTTTAATTTTACAGAAAATGAATTTAACTGACACAAAATACTGGACAAAAAAGTTTCCAGTTTAGTAGAAAATTGCTTCTTTTGCCCATAGAAACGTCTGTACAAAGTTCTAAACTGTTTATGTTTTAAAAATGACCAGTCAAAAGGCGGACAACATAACCTGAGCTCACCTTGTCCTAGCAAAATTTTTTTCTAAAAAAGTATTCTACGCTTGCACATAAGAGTTTTCTCAACACTTCCGTGTTTCTTTTTCAGAAACCAACGAAAATTTATTTCTGTTTTGAAAAGTTTGGCAAAATCGACTGAAATAAAAACATGAATACGAACATATGTAATAAAAATACATACATACGCGTTTTTGGTATGTCATAGCCCTGAAAAATAAAATTAATTTCTGTCAATTGTAATAATGTTGTTTCAAGAACACTGCATTTAAAAATTTTAGTATCTTAAAGTCGCTTTTCATGCGAGGGAAACTTGTTCTCCCAAAAACGCGTAAATTTCAAAATCCGCGTAAAAATACCGAGCGAATTCTGAAATCCGCCTGGAAAAAATTTATTTGTTAAAAAATTTTAATCATGTTTGCTTAATTCTTTCGAAGAAAATTAAAAAGCAGTGTTATTTCCATCTACAAATGAACATGAATATCAGAAAAAAATTCATTCCGCGTCGAACACTCGACAGAAACGGACGTGCAAAGTGGTCGTTCTATTACAATCCGGTCCGTGTGTACGAATAGCCAAACAAAAGAGTGTATTATTCAAGGCCATCAGTTGACAGTCGAGTCCGTGTCGCTGTGCTGAGTGATCTCAAACCCGGCTCACTGCTGGTGGCTGTATTGGTGCTGCTGTACTGGTGCTGCTGGCTGCTTTGGGTGCAGCTTCGAACGATCGGACAACCACTGCTGGAAGGAAGAAGTAAAGAGGTACGTGTTCTTGTCAGCGCTAGTGCGCTAGTGCGCTACATTTAGCGCGATGGATATAGATCCCTCGCCTCCCGTGCCACCATCCCCGAACCCCCCTGACCCTGACCCTTCTGTTACCCCCTCCCCTGTTCATTCTCCAGTCCCCCCTCGCCCCAGGCTTTACCCGGACGGATCTCAACAGGGCAGCTATACTGTTTATTTTCGTCCAAAGGCAGGAGTGAATTCAAAGCGATTAAACATACTGCAAATTTCAAAAGAACTGACGAAGGGGTACAAGGCCGTGACCGAAATTTCCAAGGTCCGACCTAACAAGCTCCGTGTCGTGGTCAGTGATCTGGCACAGGCCAATGCTATCGCTTGCTCTGAGCTCTTCACACGCGAGTATCGCGTTTACATACCCGCACGAGACGTGGAGATCGACGGTGTCATAACCGATTCGAGTCTGTCTGTCGAGTGTATCCTAAAAAGCGCAACCGGTTGCTTCAAAAATACTGAAACACAGGCGAAGATTTTGGATTGTAAGCAATTGCGGTCCATGTCTCTCGTCGGCGGTAAAAAAGTTTACACTCCGTCAGACTCGTTTCGCGTTACGTTTGCCGGATCTGCACTCCCTAGCCACGTCTCGATCGACCGGGTTCGTCTGCCTGTGCGATTGTATGTACCCCGTGTTATGAATTGCACCAATTGCAAGCAGTTAGGCCACACAGCCGCCTACTGCTGCAATAAGGCACGATGTAGCAAGTGTGGGGAGACTCATGCAGAAGATTCTTGCAGTGTTAATGCTGAAAAATGTATTCACTGTGGGGAAAACCAGCATGAGCTCTCCACATGCCCGGTGTACATGCAGCGCAGAGATAAAATCAAGCGGTCACTTAAGGAGCGTTCAAAGCGTTCTTACGCTGAGATGCTTAAGAAGACCGTGACCACTTCTACCATAACATCGAACCCCTTTGATCTGTTGCCCTCTGATGAAACCGATTCTGACGATTCATCAGCGGGAACATCTTATGCCAATCCTGGGGAGTCTAGGAAGAGGAAAAATGTTTCTTCTCCTAAACTTCCCCGTAAAGGTCCTAAGATTTCCCAAAGTGTAATGAAAAGTACGAACAAACCAAACAGTGCTGCGGAAAAACCGAAGCAAACTCCTCCTGGGCTTGCAAATTTAAAGTCCCAGAAGGAGTTCCCAGCACTGCCAGCAACATCTAAAACCCCAGTTGTTCCTTTTGCACATCCAGTTGATGAAACAAACTCTGGATTAGTGAAATTTTCTGCCATTGTGGACTGGATTTTTGAAAATTTCAATGTACCCGATCCAATTAAAATTTTCTTACAGCATTCCTTCCAACAGTTAGATCATTTTTGAAGCAGTTGACTGCCCAATGGCCCCTCCTTGCAGCGATTGTATCCTTCGATGCCTAATTCAACTGCGTATATGAAGGATTCTATCTCTGTCTTACAGTGGAATTGTAGAAGTATTTTACCAAAAATTGATTCGTTTAAAGTTTTGATAAATAAAAACAAATGCGATGCATTTTCCCTTTGTGAAACTTGGCTTACTTCAAATATTGATCTCAACTTCCATGATTTTAATATTATTCGCCTTGATCGAGACACCCCATATGGAGGAGTACTTTTAGGGATTAAAAAGTGCTATTCTTTCTATCGTATTAACCTCCCCTCGATTCCAGGCATCGAAGTTGTCGCATGTCAAATGACAATACAAGGTAAAGAGCTTCGTATTGCCTCAATATATATTCCTCCCAGAGCACAGGTTGGGCAACGGTTGCTCTTTGATTTAATAGAACTTCTTCCCTCGCCACGTTTGATTTTGGGAGACTTCAACTCTCATGGCGTGGCTTGGGGTTCCCCATACAATGATAACCGCTCCTCTTTAATCTATAACCTTTGCGATGACTTCGACATGACTATTTTGAACAACGGTGAAATGACACGTATCCCGAAACCTCCAGCGCGCCCAAGCGCTTTGGATCTATCCTTATGTTCGACGTCGCTACGGTTGGATTGCACATGGAAGGTAATCCTTGATCCTCACGGTAGCGACCATTTGCCTATTCTTATTTCAATTAATAACGGGTCAACTCGCATGCGACCAATTGACATTCCGTATGACCTCACACGGAATGTCGATTGGAAGTTATACGAGGAAATGATTTCAAAAGCGGTCGAGTCGATTCAACATCATCCACCACTTGAAGAATACAACCTCCTCGCGGGCTTGATTCTCGACGCCGCGTTGCAAGCCCAAACGAAGAAATATCCCGGCGTAACGATCAAAGAACGGCCTCCCACTCCGTGGTGGGACCAAGAGTGCTCCGATGTCTACACGCAAAGATCCGACGCGTTTAAGGCCTACCAGAAGGCAGGTATACCTGGCGACTATTTACGGTATTCGGAGCTTAATACCAAGCTTAAAAGTTTGGCTAAAGCAAAGAAACGCGGATATTGGCGTCGGTTCGTGAACGAGACGTCGAGGGAGACATCGATGAGCACTCTTTGGAACACAGCCCGAAGAATGCGGAATCGCGTAACGGTCAACGAAAGCGAGGAGTCTTCAAGTCGGTGGATATTTGATTTTGCCAGGAAAGTATGTTCGGACTCTGTTCCTGAGCAAAACATTGTTCGCGATGCGTCTCCGGGCCACGACGCGATAGAATCACCTTTTACGATGGCAGAATTTTCAGTTGCCCTCCTGTCCTGTAACAATAACGCGCCTGGGTTAGATAGAATCAAATTCAACTTGTTGAAGAATCTACCCGGCAATGCCAAGAGGCGCTTGTTGAACTTGTTCAATAAGTTCCTGGAGCAAAACATTGTACCGCAGGATTGGAGGCAAGTGAAGGTGATCGCCATCCAAAAACCAGGGAAACCAGCTTCTGATCACAACTCTTATAGGCCGATTGCAATGCTATCCTGTATCCGGAAATTGATGGAAAAAATGATACTCCGTCGTTTAGACCACTGGGTCGAATCAAATGGTCTACTATCAGATACTCAATTTGGCTTCCGCCGTGCCAAAGGGACAAATGATTGTCTTGCGTTGCTTTCAACAGATATTCAGCTGGCGTATGCTCGCAAAGAACAAATGGCGTCTGCGTTCTTGGACATTAAGGGGGCTTTTGATTCCGTTTCTATTGACATTCTTTCGGGTAAACTTCACCGACAAGGATTTTCTCCAATTTTGAACAATTTTTTGCACAATTTGTTGTCCGAAAAGCACATGCATTTTACGCACGGCGATTTGGCAACTTTTCGCATTAGCTACATGGGTCTTCCCCATGGCTCATGTTTAAGCCCCCTTCTTTACAACTTTTATGTAAATGACATCGACGAATGTCTGGCAAATTCATGCACGATAAGACAACTTGCAGACGACAGTGTAATCTCTGTTACAGGAGCCAAAGCTGCCGATTTGCAAGGACCATTGCAAGATACCTTGGACAATTTGTCTGCTTGGGCTTTACAGCTAGGTATCGAATTCTCTCCGGAGAAGACTGAGATAGTAGTTTTTTCTAGGAAGCATGAACCTGCTCAGCTTCAAACACAATTAATGGGTAAAACGATTTCTCAGGTTTTGGTACACAAATATCTTGGTGTCTGGTTCGACTCTAAATGCACCTGGGGTTGTCACGTGAGGTATCTGATGAAAAAATGTCAACAAAGAGTGAATTTTCTTCGTACAATAACCGGACAATGGTGGGGAGCCCACCCAGGAGACCTTATAAGGCTTTACCAAACGACGATATTGTCTGTCATTGAGTACGGGTGTTTCTGCTTTCGCTCCGCAGCAAACACACATTTGATCAAACTGGAGCGAATACAATATCGTTGTTTGCGTATCGCCTTGGGTTGCATGCAATCGACCCATACGATGAGTTTGGAGATCTTAGCTGGAGTACTACCATTGAAAACCCGCTTCTGGAGCCTGTCTTCTCGTATTCTAATCAAATGTGAGGTCTTGAACCGTCCCGTGATTGAAAATTTTGAAAGGTTAATCGAACTTAATTCTCAAACCCGTTTTATGACATTGTATTTCAATCACATGTCCCAAAATATTAACCCTTCTTCGAATATTCCAAATCGTGTCGACTTATCAAATACTTCTGATTCTACTGTGTTTTTCGATACATCCATGATAGAAGAAACTCGTGGAATCCCGGATCATTTACGCGTGCAGCAGATCCCTAAAATTTTTTCCAATAAATATCGAAGCATCAACTGCGACAATATGTTCTACACTGACGGATCACTTCTTGATGGGTCCACTGGCTTCGGTATCTTCAATAACAATTTAACCGTCTCCCATAAGCTCGATAATCCTGCTTCTGTTTACGTCGCAGAATTAGCTGCAATTCAGTACACCCTAGGGATTATCGAAAAAATGCCCACGGACCTTTATTTCATCTTTACGGACAGTCTCAGTTCCATTGAGGCTCTCCGATCGATGAAAGATGTTAAGCACTCTCCGTATTTCCTGGGGAAAATACGGGAACATCTGAGTGCTTTATCCGAAAAATCTACTCAGATTACCTTAGCGTGGGTCCCTTCTCATTGCTCGATACCGGGTAATGAGAAAGCGGACTCTTTGGCTAAGGTGGGCGCAACAAACGGTGATATTTATGTAAGACCAATTGCCTTTAATGAATTTTTCGCATTTGTACGTCAGAATACGATCATCAGTTGGCAAAATTCTTGGACCAAGGGGGAACTGGGAAGGTGGTTACATTCCATAATCCCCAAGGTATCGACGAACCCGTGGTTCAAGGGGTTGGATGTAGGTCGGGATTTCATTTGCGTGATGTCCCGGCTTATGTCCAATCACTATAGATTTGACGCGCATCTCCGTCGTGTTGGGCTCGGGGAGAGTGGTATCTGTGCCTGTGGTGAAGGTTATCACGACATAGAGCACGTTGTTTGGTCATGCCCTGTACACCGTGACGCCAGGTCTAGATTAATAGCTTCCCTGCAGGCCGAAGGTAGGCAGCCGGCTGTTCCTGTTCGTGATGTCTTGGCGAGCCGTGACCTATCCTACATGACCCTTATATACGTTTTCCTGAAATCCATCCACGCCCCAGTTTAGTCCTATCCCTTTCCGCCTACATCCAACCAAACGACAAGAACACGTTAAGACCCCGGATCCGGAAACAGTAATCAGACCCGCACGATACTCTCAAGGCCCGATGGAAACAACCCAATACGCCAGTCCGTAATATCTTGGCCCAGCAGCGGAACAAATTTAATATGCTGCTTACCTATGGCAATGAAAACCATCAAACAGCAAACCTGTGCTTTTAATGCAAAATATTCTAGCTTTAAGTTAGATTTAGTTTCAGCTCGTAGTCGGCAGCGAGGATAAAAAATTTGCTTTTAGTTATTAAGATACTTTAGAAAGTAAGCTACCAGATATAATTGGCGCCGTTGAACATTGAATTGTATTTGTGCCGTGTCAAATAAACTATAGATGAAGAAAAAAAAAATCAGAAAAAAATTAACAAAAACCATTTAAAAATATATCACGTCAAGAACGACTTTTCTGTAAAATTTTAGTAAAAAACGCGTACATTTCTAAATTCGTTGCTAACCCACTTTTGAAGTATTCAGAAAAGTTTTGCTCCAAGCGCCGTGTATACCCCCTGTAAAAAAGGACTGTAACGTGAAAAATGATTTTCTAAAAACAAGATGTTGGACAACAAAGTCAATTTCCATTTTCAAGCAATAATTAAACCATTTGCATCAAGTAAATAGTTTCAAAAATTTTAAGAAACAAATATACATTTCCCTTGAACATCAGAAAAATACTTTTGATGTTTTTAAAATTTTTGCTGATTAAAAACACGAAACAAATTGGATTAGCGCACTGAAAGTAATTTTCAATTTTCCCTATTTTAAGCTAATTAGAAATTTTTGGAAAATTTAAAATGGTAAGAAAAAACATCAAAATCGATTCGGGAGCTGAAATCTAATAAATTTAGTGGAAAAGAAAAACAAAACATGCATTTTTTTGCATATTTAAGCTTTGCTACAGTTCAGAAAGCTAATCGATTAAAGTTTATTGAAAATATCCGTTCTTGTTTAAATAATTTGTATAAGCATTAACAAAAGCGTTTTTTTCTTTAAAAGAGCAGTAAATTATGTTTTTATTTGGACCTTCAAATTTTTCAAAGTTAATTATACTGCGGGTGAAAAGACAAAATATGTTATATTTATTTCAAAAATTAAGCGCTAATAAGCGAGCAAAGCATAAATTTAATAACGATAACCGCGACAGTCTGAAAAAATAAAAGGAACTTTCTAAAACGCCGAAAGGTAAAAAACCGATCAAGTTCATACTGGCATGATATTATCTGTAGCCAATTTTGAACATCATTGAAACTTAGCATGACCTGTTGACAATTGTCGTTTTTCACAAGTGCTATTGTGCTAGATCAGTTCAGCAGTAAAAAATAATAAAGTTCTAAATCGTCTCTTTTAACCACGTCTATAAGGTCCGGCAAAATGTTACAGAAACACGCCTTATGCTCGGAGAATCAGTAAGTAAGTGTACAGTAAGGTCTTTTTTACGCGTTTTTTTACGCGGATTGCTTTGCTCCATTACTCAAAAACGGTACAATATATCAACCCTATTCCAATCACGTTTTCCATTTTAAGCCAAGAGTGATCATTTTTAGCTTTCACAAAAATTCACAATTTTTGGTGTAGATACTCAAAATTTAAAATATTGCATTTTGGTCCCTAGATTGACCAGTATCATATTCAAACGAGGTCCAAACATTTCGAACGGTTTTCCTCGTTATATTTGCAACTCAAAGGTCTTTTTTTACGCGGGCCCATACAAATTTGGAACGCATCCCTCGCCTGAAAAAAGACCGTGGTGTACAAATTTGCACTGCTATTGAGGTAGAAGTTTTTAATTCTACAGAAAATAAATTTAACTGACACAAAAAACTGGACAAAAAAAATTTCCAGTTTAGTCGATCATGACTAAAGCCTGTAGTACACTCTTTGGCTAATGGTCAAATATTTGACCTTCTGACATAATGGTCAAATTTATTTGACATCATGGTTGTTGTTTGCCCGTGTTTGCCTCATGTTAAAATCGGAGAGTGACAAATAATTATCTTTGACCAAATTTGTATCTGTCAAAAAGAGACAAATATTTGACACTCGGTCAAAGAGTGTACTACAGGCTTAAGTTTCGTGAAGCTGAAATGATTGAGAAATCATCCCTTTTGAAAATCATGACTCCCCGTCAACTACACGAAACTAAAAATTACCAGATTCAATTTACTAATGACATGTTTTTTATTCTACAACGAAGTTTGGCAAAATTACAATGATTTATGCAAGTTTTCATTTCTTACACTGATTTCAGTAAACGCGCTTTTTAAGGTTTCAAAGCGAATTAATTTTTGTTTCCATTTTACAGCTTATTGTACATTTTGTATGTATATATACAGTCATGGAGAAAATAATGAATACACTTTTTGTGTTGGATAATTTTTCGTATTTGCGCACTGATTTTAATTGTTGTATGATGTTATGTTACGTCATTATGATCCGCAGACACTCTTTTTTAAAGAGGCACGGAGAAATGACTGAAGAATTTTTTTTGTCGGTGATTCCGAAAAATTTGTGCGTGAGTTAGTGTTTTTAAAGTGGCAACAAAAATAAATACTCTATTGAAATATATATACAAAACAATCCAAATTAGCTTCATTTCTCTACATATTGTTACCAAAGTGACCATTAACGTTACAAAACTCACTTTCAAAATTTCGTGGCTTGTCCTTTGTTTTGTAAAGCCATATTCAATCTTCCGGGTATGCTTACCACCAGGTTTTCACGAGTAGAAGCTAAACTAGCATTTCACCAGAGGGGATTCACTGCTGTCAAATTCCATATATGTGTGCGTTATCGCAGATCAACTCTGGTCCATGACGTTTGTTGGTCCATGACGTTTGTAACCATGAACAATAACGGGGGAAAAATATCACTACACAACACATTCATGAAAGTTTTCCGTGGTTTCTCGCGTTTTGATAAAAAAACGTTCCAATTATATAATATTTCACATCGATCAATTTCATGACTAAAAAGAACAAAAACCAAAACAAACGCCATGTTGCCAAATATGTTGGTTACACGATGTTTGACAGATAGATCCCCCCTGCATTTCACACTGCCTGTCCGACGTTCCATAAGTCTGTTTTATTCTTTGGATGATGCTTTGCAACCTAGACTTTCCCAATCTTCCATAGAATTTCTAAAGGATTTAAATTAAAAGTCTGCGCTGGTCAAACTAATAATTTAATTTTTTCGTTTAAAAATCATCTTCGTGTTTTCAATACTGTATGTTTAGGATCGTTATACTGCATAGAGATCCAGCAAAGTGGCATGTTTTCTTCGACATATGGAAGCAAAATCGACCACCTAGGTACACAGGAAACTTTATTCTACTTCAAAAGCGACACATTTTGGCAAGAACTGAATTTTCTAAAAAGTTTTTAGATTAGGGTGCAACTAAACGGCACATCGTGTTTTGGTCGGATGAGTCGAAATTCAACCTTTTTGTTTCAAACGGTCAGCAGCTGGTGAGAAGACCGGTGAAAACTGCCTTCAAAGCACGGAAAATGGAAACAAAAATTAATTCGCTTTGAAACCTTAAAAAGCGCGTTTACTGAAATCAGTGTAAGAAATGAAAACTTGCATAAATCATTGTAATTTTGCCAAACTTCGTTGTAGAATAAAAAACATGTCAGTAGTAAATTGAATCTGGTAATTTTTAGTTTCGTGTGTAGCTGACGGGGAGTCATGATTTTCAAAAGGGATTTATTTTTTTCTCCATGTCTGTATATATATTTTTTTCTCCATGACTGTATATATATATATATATATATATATATATATATATATATATATATATATATATATATATATATATATATATATATATATATATATATATATATATATATATATATATATATATATATATATATATATATATATATATATATATATATATATATATATATATATATATATATATATATATATATATATATATATATATATATATATATATATATATATATATATATATATATATATATATATATATATATATATATATATATATATATATATATATATATATATATATATATATATATATACGTTACACCACGACCGACCGGCCTAGGCGCAACCGGAGCCGAGACGTCAGCAAAAACCCAGCTGAGGCCCGTAGCAACAAGCGGAGGAACCAAACCAGCAACGAAACCATAAATTGACAATCGATGACGACTGCAGGATTCGATCGAACCACGCGGACAAAGGCTGCATCAGAATCGAACCACCGGAGGAACGACGAGTCAGCGGATTTAGTTTATTTAAGCTTTCTAGATTTAATTTTCAATTCAGTCTTGTGTGTAATTCAGTAGTGATCGGACATTAAAGTGTTAATCGTAGTAATAAAGTTTTTTTTAGTTCCCGCGATAAATCACGGCATAATTGGCGCAGTCGCAAGGCCAAGTGGTTAGACAAAGTGAACAGTGTTAACAGAGTGAATATCTAGTATCACAGTCACCGAGTTCTACAAAGAGGAACAGCCCACGTCTATGGCAGACAACTGATACACCCAGCAAGAACAACCCCTGAGTGAACATCAAGGACTTGCGGATATCAGAGGACCGATCCCGCCATTTGGAAACCTACCCCATCCATCCGTCACTTCACACCAAGACTCCAGGAGATGAAAGCAGTAATCTTCCTGTAAGTAACCACAATCATTTTTCTAAGATTAACACAAACAAAACCATACTAATTCAGAGGTGCGAGCCCCCACCAGCGGTAAGCGGACACCTGAAATATCACAAAGTGAAAAAACAAAACTAACAACTAACCGTGAAAGTGCAGTGTAAGTGAATACTGACAACAAATCTATACGCAATACAAAGCAAACGAAGTTAATTTATTATAATGGCCGAGCGCGACTTAATGATCTCACCAGATCTCGCAGCCCCAGAACTTTATGAAGAAGAGCCACAACCAGCTCCTCAACCAGCCCCACAACCGGCAATCACAATTGAGGGTTTACTTCAGCACATAAGAAGTTTAACCCAGAACCAAAATGAGTTGATTGGACAACTCAGAAATTTAAAAGAGAAGGCGGATGATCCTTTTATGCAATTCAGGACTCCAGACCCAATCAAAAATCTAACAACATTTAGTGGAAATAAAAAAGAGACCCATGCATGGCTGGAAGACGCGGAAAATACTCTCGAACTTTTTAGAAGATACCGAGATGAACCAGTGTATAGCCAATTAGTCAGGGCAGTGAAAAACAAAATTACGGGCGAAGCCAAAGAGATTTTGATCGCTGCTGGCAACCCGAACAGCTGGCTAGAAATTAAAGAGGTGATTTTGAATTCCTACGGGGATAGACGTGACCTTACGTCACACATCCAATCATTATTTTACATAACACAAGGGAAAAAGACAATTCCTGAGTATTATAATAAAATCAAAACCATCGACACCGCTATCAAATCGACAGCGGCGACGATGGAAGATTATCAGAATGCAACTAAGGCAATAAACAATTTAGTAAGCTTGATGACGCTTACTAGATTCATAGATGGCCTCACAGACGAATTGTCTATGCATGTGAGGAGCTATCGACCAAAAACATTGGAAGAAGCCTACGCTATAACAACACAATACGCGAATGCCGCGTACAGGCAAAAATTTAACAAACATTCCAGTTCAACCTCTAACAATTCATTCAATTCAAAACCGTTTTCAAATTCCAACAACGGTAATCAGACGAATACAAAACCCAACTACACGAACAACAACAACAACAGCAACAACAAGCACGGTAACACGTTCAACGCGAAACCGAACGGATCAGGGAAATTTAAAACCCCTAGAGGTCCACCGGTGGACGACGACTTCAATGAAAACCGCAAAGTCCCGTACGGAGGTGAACAACCACGAAACCAAACCAAAACAAGAAAGCGAATTCAGCAAAAACCACGAGGATGAGTACGACACCTCTAATCAGCTGGAGGAATCAGCTCTGAACTCGGAAGACGATGATTACTTCGTCGGCGAGGAGTTAAATTTTCACGTGGTAGAAGAGCCACATCGAAAAATATAAAAAGAGATAACAATTTTGTACCTTATATAATAATTCAAACCTCGAAAGGTGAGATGAAATTTTTGATCGACACGGGAGCGAACAAAAATTATATTTCACCCGAGCACGTAAACATTGAAAATTGCAGAACTGAGAATGGAATCAGGGTAACGAATATAAGTGGAACACATAAAATAAACAAATCAGCTTCTTTTGATCCATTTCAGATCAAGAAGAAATTGAAATTTTATATTTTTAAATTCCACAAGTTTTTCGATGGATTAATAGGTTACGAGTCATTAAGAGACTTAAATGCTCAAATCGACATTCGTAATAATTCCTTGAAAATCGGACGAAAAACAATAAAAATGCAAAAAAAATTCCCTGAAGAGCAAGCAATTAACATAAATGAACAAGAATTTCAGTACATCGCACTGAAAACCAAAAAGAACGGTGATTTCATAATAGCGAATGAAAAGAAATACAATTCATTCACTATTTTACCTGGTATCTACAGAAGCAGCAATAATAAAGCTTTTGTAGCGATTCAAAATTTCTCAAAATCTTCACAAGAAATAAATTCGAGTGAAATCGAAATGGATGAGGATCCGTTCGATTTAACCGAATTGCCAAAGCAAATAAACATGACAAACTATACCTTTCGTGACGACCACATGAATAGGGAAGAAAAACAAGCCCTCGAAACGGTGATCGATCAGTACAGAGATGTTTTATACGTGGAGTCCGACAAACTGTCATTCACACACAAAATAAGACATAAAATTCGAACGGTAGATAGTATCCCAGTCCATACGAAATCATATAAATATCCCTACGTTTATGAAAGCGAAGTACAAAAGCAAGTTAAAAAGATGCTAAACGATGGAATTATAAGAGAATCAATCTCACCATACACCTCACCCGTATGGATAGTCCCGAAAAAGGCAGATGCATCTGGTCACAAGAAATTTCGTTTAGTGATCGACTACAGAAAGCTAAATGAAAAAACTATCAACGACAAGTACCCCATACCCGAGATTACCGACATCTTGGATAAACTGGGAAGGGCTACATATTTCTCAACTATTGATTTAGTTTCTGGCTTCCATCAGATCCAGCTGGCAGAAGAAGACACAGAGAAAACAGCATTTTCTGTGAACGGAGGAAAGTACGAGTTTACTCGCATGCCATTTGGGTTGAAAAACGCCCCGGCAACTTTTCAAAGGGTAATGGACTGTATACTAAGGGATTTAATTGGAGTATGTTGTTTCGTCTATATGGACGATATAATCATATTTTCCAGTTCACTTCAGGAACACAAGAAAAATTTAGCACAAGTTCTAAAAAGACTTAAAGAAGCTAGACTAAAAATTCAGCTAGACAAGTGCGAATTTTTTAAAAAAGAAACGCAGTTTCTAGGTCATACTGTCTCTGAAGATGGAGTAAGACCAAACAGTGACAAAATAGAAATCATAAAAAAATGGCCAATCCCTAAAACAGAAAAAGAAGTTCGTCAATTCTTAGGAACGCTAGGCTATTATAGGAGATTTATAAAAGACTTCGCTAAAATAGTAAAACCGTTGACAGCACTTCTTAGAAAAGACGCGGAGTTTGAGATAACACCCGAAATAAACGCATGCTTCGAAAAGTGTAAACAAATTCTAACGCTAGATCCTGTGTTAATTTACCCCGATTTCAGCAAGGAATTTATTCTTACTACCGATGCAAGCGATTATGCAATAGGGGCAGTACTGTCGCAAGGGCCCGCAGGCAATGACAGACCCATAGCATACGCATCGCGAACTTTAAGTAAAACAGAGGAACGATACTCAACAACGGAAAAGGAATTTTTGGCAATCGTTTGGGCGGTCAAACATTTCAGACCGTATCTATACGGACGGAAATTCAAAATGTTTACAGATCACCAACCACTTACCTTCTCTATGACTAATGCAAATCACCGAATCATAAGAGGTAAACTGGCTTTAGAAGAATTTGACTACGAATTAATCTATAAACCAGGGAAACAAAACGTCGTCGCAGACGCGTTGTCTCGGATAAACCTAAAAAAACATAATCAATTAAACGCACATTCACAATCATCGATGTCTTTAAACGTGGAACCCTCCGAACGAGAAGAGGAACTTTCAGATGATGAAAGTGACGACATGACAGTACACTCAGCGGATACAAGCGATGATTACTTTATTCCGTGCACTGAGAGACCAATCAACACATTCAGGACCCAAATTATTTTTAAAATCGGAAAAATAGAGATTACGGCATATGAACAGATCTTTCCCAAATTTCACAGGCACATAATAGTCAAACAAAGTTATACGGAAGAAGAAATAGTAGAAATATTAAAGCGGACTCTTAACCCCAGAGGTTCAAGTTGCCTCAAAATTCCAATCTCTTTAGTTCAATTAGTTCAAGAAACTTACCGGAAACATTTTTCAACTAATAGCCCCTACAAAGTTTTTATTTCAGAAACCCTTCTAGAGGACATACGCCTAGATGAACAACAGGATGAAATTGTGAGGGAAACTCATAATCGTGGCCACAGAGGAATCAAAGAAAATAAGAACCAGATAATGCAAAAATATTTCTTCCCACAACTTGATCGAAAGATTAAAATTTTGATAGATTCCTGTGATATCTGCAAAAAAGCCAAATATGACAGGAAGCCACCGAATTTGATAAGAAAAAGCATTTTCGGCAATAACCCTTTCGATCGAGTCCACATTGACATATTCTTTTTAAAAGGTCAAAAGTGGCTCACCATAGTCGATTCGTTTTCCAAATTTGCAAATGCCATACCTTTGGAAACTAGAACAATAGTGGACGTAAAAAATGCTATTACAGAACACATTAGACAATTTGGCAGACCGAAGACTATTGTGAGTGACCAGGAACCTTCTTTCAGGTCTATTGATTTCATCGGATTCCTTAACGACCTAGGAGTCGAGTTACATTTCGCGAGTAGTTCAAATTCAAACGGTATTGTAGAACGGTTTCATTCTACCCTAATCGAAATTTATCGAACAAACAAAATTAAATTCAACGATTTGTCTACAAGAGATCAAATTAATATCGCCGTCGATATTTATAACAACAGTTTTCACACCGCTATAAAAAATTTACCGCGTAATTTGGTATTCAATCATTCGGGCTCGACAAACATGGAAGAAATTTCGGAAAAATTTAAAAGCTTGCAATCAGCGGCTAAAATCGAACTGGATAAAAGGAAAGCTAAATATGAACAACAAAATAAAGATAACGAACAACCTGAACAATACAACCCAGGCGATGCTAAATACATTAAAATTTCCCAACGAATAACTAAAGACGTAAACCCTTACAAAATAACTACCATAAAAGAGAATAACGATCTTACATTTAAAGACATCAATGACGTAAAAATACACAAAAACAGAATAAAAAAATAATCGTTTAAATCAATAACTTAACTCTCGTTACAGATTAACTTACATCATCCTAATACACGGCACAAAATTTAAAGAAATATCATATAATAATGGCATAATTGCCATAAAACTAAAACAAGTTAGGATAAGAATAGGGTTTGAGAGAGTTATACACAAAATCAATATTAAATCCATTGCAAACAACATTGACTACATAGAAAAAACGACAGAAAACCTGAAAATAATAGATCATCTCAGAAGGACCCTTGATTACAAAATCCAATACGCAAGAGGAAAATTGTTGAGTTTATATCCCCGCAGAAATAGAAGAGCATTAGTTAACGCTTTAGGATCAGTAATTAAACTTATTGCAGGCAATCCAGATAACGATGATATGGAAATTATAAATCATAATTTAGAAACGTTAGAAAAGCAGGGAAACTTACTCTCTCAATCTTTATCAAGGCAAATAATTATAAACGAAAGAATTCAGAATAAACTGAATAATATTACAGATATTCTCAAGAAAATAAACAAACAAATTGTAGACCAAAATAATAACTCACTTACGACCAATACGGACTTGGAATACATTAATCTTATTATGAACCTTGACATGTTAATTCAAATTCTCACTAGCGTAGAAGAACAAATCGAATTTGCAAAGCTAAACATTTTGAATAGAAACTTATTTTCATTAGATGATAAATTGTACATTTATAACAGACTTAAAGCACAAAAATTGAATCTGGATTACTTAGATCAAATATTCCAATACAGCTCAGGAAGCGTAATTGTAAAAGGCGACGAAATCCTAATTTTGGCGAAAATACCCATCCTAGAAGACAACGAGTTCGACCTGATCAACATCCAGACGCTCAACTTAAACAACACACGAATCAGTACAGACATCAAGCTGGTGGCAAAGCACAGAGACATTATCTATAAACAAGAGCACATTTGTGACATCTGCGAAGCAACAACTCTTATCGAAGACGACTGTATCAACAACCTTTTGAATCATTTGACACCAAAATGTGTCCTAAAACCCGTCAGGCAACATATCAGAATACAAGAAATCAAAAAAGGAATCATACTATTGGATACGAATCAACAAGTATTGATTTCCGACTCATGTAATAACTCGAGATAAGTCAACACCCCGACTATTGTCGAAACAGACAATTGTACGATTAAGGTGATGAATCTCACATTTAATGGTCAAAAGCATCTAACAGACCACGAAGAATACCTCATACCAATCTATGGAAGGAAATTCATTCAACTCAACTACTCGGAAGAGCGGAATGAGATCACCCACATCAAACTGGAACACTTAAACAGTCTTCAAGAGATAAAGTTGGACCTGCATCGCTCGAAGAGGACAACAACCATCGGAGGAGGAATTCTCCTCACACTAACCTTTTTCTGCTCTTTTGCAATTTATATCATCAACAGAAGAACCAAATCTAAGGAAGATACCATCCTGAAAATCCATAAGCATGCTGAAACCACCACGGAACCTAAAGGAACCATTGGAAAAGGAGAACCCGCAACCTTACCGAGGCTCGTCCTTTTCGAAAAATCGTCCGAGGACGGACGACAATCTAAGGGGGGAGACGTTACACCACGACCGACCGGCCTAGGCGCAACCGGAGCCGAGACGTCAGCAAAAACCCAGCTGAGGCCCGTAGCAACAAGCGGAGGAACCAAACCAGCAACGAAACCATAAATTGACAATCGATGACGACTGCAGGATTCGATCGAACCACGCGGACAAAGGCTGCATCAGAATCGAACCACCGGAGGAACGACGAGTCAGCGGATTTAGTTTATTTAAGCTTTCTAGATTTAATTTTCAATTCAGTCTTGTGTGTAATTCAGTAGTGATCGGACATTAAAGTGTTAATCGTAGTAATAAAGTTTTTTTTAGTTCCCGCGATAAATCACGGCATAATTTATATATATATATATATATATATATATATATATATATATATATATATATATATATATATATATATATATATATATATATATATATATATATATATACGTTACACCACGACCGACCGGCCTAGGCGCACCCGGAGCCGAGACGTCAGCAAAAACCCAGCTGAGGCCCGTAGCAACAAGCGGAGGAACCAAACCAGCAACGAAACCATAAATTGACAATCGATGACGACTGCAGGATTCGATCGAACCACGCGGACAAAGGCTGCATCAGAATTGAACCACCGGAGGAACGACGAGTCAGCGGATTTAGTTTATTTAAGCTTTCTAGATTTAATTTTCAATTCAGTCTTGTGTGTAATTCAGTAGTGATCGGACATTAAAGTGTTAATCGTAGTAATAAAGTTTTTTTTGTTCCCGCGATAAATCACGGCATAATTGGCGCAGTCGCAAGGCCAAGTGGTTAGACAAAGTGAACAGTGTTAACAGAGTGAATATCTAGTATCACAGTCACCGAGTTCTACAAAGAGGAACAGCCCACGTCTATGGCAGACAACTGATACACCCAGCAAGAACAACCCCTGAGTGAACATCAAGGACTTGCGGATATCAGAGGACCGATCCCGCCATTTGGAAACCTACCCCATCCATCCGTCACTTCACACCAAGACTCCAGGAGATGAAAGCAGTAATCTTCCTGTAAGTAACCACAATCATTTTTCTAAGATTAACACAAACAAAACCATACTAATTCAGAGGTGCGAGCCCCCACCAGCGGTAAGCGGACACCTGAAATATCACAAAGTGAAAAAACAAAACTAACAACTAACCGTGAAAGTGCAGTGTAAGTGAATACTGACAACAAATCTATACGCAATACAAAGCAAACGAAGTTAATTTATTATAATGGCCGAGCGCGACTTAATGATCTCACCAGATCTCGCAGCCCCAGAACTTTATGAAGAAGAGCCACAACCAGCTCCTCAACCAGCCCCACAACCGGCAATCACAATTGAGGGTTTACTTCAGCACATAAGAAGTTTAACCCAGAACCAAAATGAGTTGATTGAACAACTCAGAAATTTAAAAGAGAAGGCGGATGATCCTTTTATGCAATTCAGGACTCCAGACCCAATCAAAAATCTAACAACATTTAGTGGAAATAAAAAAGAGACCCATGCATGGCTGGAAGACGCGGAAAATACTCTCGAACTTTTTAGAAGATACCGAGATGAACCAGTGTATAGCCAATTAGTCAGGGCAGTGAAAAACAAAATTACGGGCGAAGCCAAAGAGATTTTGATCGCTGCTGGCAACCCGAACAGCTGGCTAGAAATTAAAGAGGTGATTTTGAATTCCTACGGGGATAGACGTGACCTTACGTCACACATCCAATCATTATTTTACATAACACAAGGGAAAAAGACAATTCCTGAGTATTATAATAAAATCAAAACCATCGACACCGCTATCAAATCGACAGCGGCGACGATGGAAGATTATCAGAATGCAACTAAGGCAATAAACAATTTAGTAAGCTTGATGACGCTTACTAGATTCATAGATGGCCTCACAGACGAATTGTCTATGCATGTGAGGAGCTATCGACCAAAAACATTGGAAGAAGCCTACGCTATAACAACGCAATACGCGAATGCCGCGTACAGGCAAAAATTTAACAAACATTCCAGTTCAACCTCTAACAATTCATTCAATTCAAAACCGTTTTCAAATTCCAACAACAGTAATCAGACGAATACAAAACCCAACTACACGAACAACAACAACAACAGCAACAACAAGCACGGTAACACGTTCAACGCGAAACCGAACGGATCAGGGAAATTTAAAACCCCTAGAGGTCCACCGGTGGACGACGACGTTTCAATGAAAACCGCAAAGTCCCGTACGGAGGTGAACAACCACGAAACCAAATCAAAACAAGAAAGCGAATTCAGCAAAAACTACGAGGATGAGTACGACACCTCTAATCAGCTGGAGGAATCAGCTATGAACTCGGAAGACGATGATTACTTCATCGGCGAGGAGTTAAATTTTCACGTGGTAGAAGAGCCACGTCGAAAAATATAAAAAGCGATAACAATTTTGTACCTTATATAATAATTCAAACCTCGAAAGGTGAGATGAAATTTTTGATCGACACGGGAGCGAACAAAAATTATATTTCACCCGAGCACGTAAACATTGAAAATTGCAGAACTGAGAATGGAATCAGGGTAACGAATATAAGTGGAACACACATAATAAACAAATCAGCTTCTTTTGATCCATTTCAGATCAAGAAGAAATTGAAATTTTATATTTTTAAATTCCACAAGTTTTTCGATGGATTAATAGGTTACGAGTCATTAAGAGACTTAAATGCTCAAATCGACATTCGTAATAATTCCTTGAAAATCGGACGAAAAACAATAAAAATGCAAAAAAAAATCCCTGAAGAGCAAGCAATTAACATAAATGAACAAGAATTTCAGTACATCGCACTGAAAACCAAAAAGAACGGTGATTTCATAATAGCGAATGAAAAGAAATACAATTCATTCACTATTTTACCTGGTATCTACAGAAGCAGCAATAATGAAGCTTTTGTAGCGATTCAAAATTTCTCAAAATCTTCACAAGAAATAAATTCGAGTGAAATCGAAATGGATGAGGATCCGTTCGATTTAACCGAATTACCAAAGCAAATAAACATGACAAACTATACCTTTCGTGACGACCACATGAATAGGGAAGAAAAACAAGCCCTTGAAACGGTGATCGATCAATACAGAGATATTTTATACGTGGAGTCCGACAAACTGTCATTCACACACAAAATAAGACATAAAATTCGAACGGTAGATAGTATCCCAGTCCATACGAAATCATATAAATATCCCTACGTTTATGAAAGCGAAGTACAAAAGCAAGTTAAAAAGATGCTAAACGATGGAATTATAAGAGAATCAATCTCACCATACACCTCACCCGTATGGATAGTCCCGAAAAAAGGCAGATGCATCTGGTCACAAGAAATTTCGTTTAGTGATCGACTACAGAAAGCTAAATGAAAAAACTATCAACGACAAGTACCCCATACCCGAGATTACCGACATCTGGATATCTGGATAAACTGGGAAGGGCTACATATTTCTCAACTATTGATTTAGTTTCTGGCTTCCACCAGATCCAGCTGGCAGAAGAAGACACAGAGAAAACAGCATTTTCTGTGAACGGAGGAAAGTACGAGTTTACTCGCATGCCATTTGGGTTGAAAAACGCCCCGGCAACTTTTCAAAGGGTAATGGACTGTATACTAAGGGATTTAATTGGAGTATGTTGTTTCGTCTATATGGACGATATAATCATATTTTCCAGTTCACTTCAGGAACACAAGAAAAATTTAGCACAAGTTCTAAAAAGACTTAAAGAAGCTAGACTAAAAATTCAGCTAGACAAGTGCGAATTTTTTAAAAAAGAAACGCAGTTTCTAGGTCATACTGTCTCTGAAGATGGAGTAAGACCAAACAGTGACAAAATAGAAATCATAAAAAAATGGCCAATCCCTAAAACAGAAAAAGAAGTTCGTCAATTCTTAGGAACGCTAGGCTATTATAGGAGATTTATAAAAGACTTCGCTAAAATAGTGAAACCGTTGACAGCACTTCTTAGAAAAGACGCGGAGTTTGAGATAACACCCGAAATAAACGCATGCTTCGAAAAGTGTAAACAAATTCTAACGCTAGATCCTGTGTTTATTTACCCCGATTTCAGCAAGGAATTTATTCTTACTACCGATGCAAGCGATTATGCAATAGGGGCAGTACTGTCGCAAGGGCCCGCAGGCAATGACAGACCCATAGCATACGCATCGCGAACTTTAAGTAAAACAGAGGAACGATACTCAACAACGGAAAAGGAATTTTTGGCAATCGTTTGGGCGGTCAAACATTTCAGACCGTATCTATACGGACGGAAATTCAAAATGTTTACAGATCACCAACCACTTACCTTCTCTATGACTAATGCAAATCACCGAATCATAAGAGGTAAACTGGCTTTAGAAGAATTTGACTACGAATTAATCTATAAACCAGGGAAACAAAACGTCGTCGCAGACGCGTTGTCTCGGATAAACCTAAAAAAACATAATCAATTAAACGCACATTCACAATCATCGATGTCTTTAAACGTGGAACCCTCCGAACGAGAAGAGGAACTTTCAGATGATGAAAGTGACGACATGACAGTACACTCAGCGGATACAAGCGATGATTACTTTATTCCGTGCACTGAGAGACCAATCAACACATTCAGGACCCAAATTATTTTTAAAATCGGAAAAATAGAGATTACGGCATATGAACAGATCTTTCCCAAATTTCACAGGCACATAATAGTCAAACAAAGTTATACGGAAGAAGAAATAGTAGAAATATTAAAGCGGACTCTTAACCCCAGAGGTTCAAGTTGCCTCAAAATTCCAATCTCTTTAGTTCAATTAGTTCAAGAAACTTACCGGAAACATTTTTCAACTAATAGCCCCTACAAAGTTTTTATTTCAGAAACCCTTCTAGAGGACATACGCCTAGATGAACAACAGGATGAAATTGTGAGGGAAACTCATAATCGTGGCCACAGAGGAATCAAAGAAAATAAGAACCAGATAATGCAAAAATATTTCTTCCCACAACTTGATCGAAAGATTAAAATTTTGATAGATTCCTGTGATATCTGCAAAAAAGCCAAATATGACAGGAAGCCACCGAATTTGATAAGAAAAAGCATTTTCGGCAATAACCCTTTCGATCGAGTCCACATTGACATATTCTTTTTAAAAGGTCAAAAGTGGCTCACCATAGTCGATTCGTTTTCCAAATTTGCAAATGCCATACCTTTGGAAACTAGAACAATAGTGGACGTAAAAAATGCTATTACAGAACACATTAGACAATTTGGCAGACCGAAGACTATTGTGAGTGACCAGGAACCTTCTTTCAGGTCTATTGATTTCATCGGATTCCTTAACGACCTAGGAGTCGAGTTACATTTCGCGAGTAGTTCAAATTCAAACGGTATTGTAGAACGGTTTCATTCTACCCTAATCGAAATTTATCGAACAAACAAAATTAAATTCAACGATTTGTCTACAAGAGATCAAATTAATATCGCCGTCGATATTTATAACAACAGTTTTCACACCGCTATAAAAAATTTACCGCGTAATTTGGTATTCAATCATTCGGGCTCGACAAACATGGAAGAAATTTCGGAAAAATTCAAAAGCTTGCAATCAGCGGCTAAAATCGAACTGGATAAAAGGAAAGCTAAATATGAACAACAAAATAAAGATAACGAACAACCTGAACAATACAACCCAGGCGATGCTAAATACATTAAAATTTCCCAACGAATAACTAAAGACGTAAACCCTTACAAAATAACTACCATAAAAGAGAATAACGATCTTACATTTAAAGACATCAATGACGTAAAAATACATAAAAACAGAATAAAAAAATAATCGTTTAAATCAATAACTTAACTCTCGTTACAGATTAACTTACATCATCCTAATACACGGCACAAAATTTAAAGAAATATCATATAATAATGGCATAATTGCCATAAAACTAAAACAAGTTAGGATAAGAATAGGGTTTGAGAGAGTTATACACAAAATCAATATTAAATCCATTGCAAACAACATTGACTACATAGAAAAAACGACAGAAAACCTGAAAATAATAGATCATCTCAGAAGGACCCTTGATTACAAAATCCAATACGCAAGAGGAAAATTGTTGAGTTTATATCCCCGCAGAAATAGAAGAGCATTAGTTAACGCTTTAGGATCAGTAATTAAACTTATTGCAGGCAATCCAGATAACGATGATATGGAAATTATAAATCATAATTTAGAAACGTTAGAAAAGCAGGGAAACCTACTCTCTCAATCTTTATCAAGGCAAATAATTATAAACGAAAGAATTCAGAATAAACTGAATAATATTACAGATATTCTCAAGAAAATAAACAAACAAATTGTAGACCAAAATAATAACTCACTTACGACCAATACGGACTTGGAATACATTAATCTTATTATGAACCTTGACATGTTAATTCAAATTCTCACTAGCGTAGAAGAACAAATCGAATTTGCAAAGCTAAACATTTTGAATAGAAACTTATTTTCATTAGATGATAAATTGTACATTTATAACAGACTTAAAGCACAAAAATTGAATCTGGATTACTTAGATCAAATATTCCAATACAGCTCAGGAAGCGTAATTGTAAAAGGCGACGAAATCCTAATTTTGGCGAAAATACCCATCCTAGAAGACAACGAGTTCGACCTGATCAACATCCAGACGCTCAACTTAAACAACACACGAATCAGTACAGACATCAAGCTGGTGGCAAAGCACAGAGACATTATCTATAAACAAGAGCACATTTGTGACATCTGCGAAGCAACAACTCTTATCGAAGACGACTGTATCAACAACCTTTTGAATCATTTGACACCAAAATGTGCCCTAAAACCCGTCAGGCAACATATCAGAATACAAGAAATCAAAAAAGGAATCATACTATTGGATACGAATCAACAAGTATTGATTTCCGACTCATGTAATAACTCGAGATTAGTCAACACCCCGACTATTGTCGAAACAGACAATTGTACGATTAAGGTGATGAATCTCACATTTAATGGTCAAAAGCATCTAACAGACCACGAAGAATACCTCATACCAATCTATGGAAGGAAATTCATTCAACTCAACTACTCGGAAGAGCGGAATGAGATCACCCACATCAAACTGGAACACTTAAACAGTCTTCAAGAGATAAAGTTGGACCTGCATCGCTCGAAGAGGACAACAACCATCGGAGGAGGAATTCTCCTCACACTAACCTTTTTCTGCTCTTTTGCAATTTATATCATCAACAGAAGAACCAAATCTAAGGAAGATACCATCCTGAAAATCCA